>NC_056743.1:637325505-637453005 GCF_019279795.1 Protopterus annectens
AAAAAAATTTAAATTTTTATTAAATATAAAAAAAAAATTTGGGGGGAAAAAAAAAAATTAAATTTTTTTTATTTTAAATTTAAAAAATAAATTAAAATTTTTTTTTTTTATAAAAAAAATTTTTTTTTTTTAAAATTTAATAGAGAAAAAAAAAAAAAAAAGAAAAGGAAGGGGAGCCAAGGAAAAAAGGGAAAAAGGTACATTCAGTAAAAGAGTGCAAAAAAAAGAAAAAAAAAAGAAAAAAGAAGAAAAAGCTGACAAAAAGAAAAAGACAGAAGAGGTCAAAGAGTAAAGAGAAGAGAGAAAGAGAAAGAAGTAATCCCAAGAAAAGAAGAAAAGAAAAGAAGGATAGAAACAGAAAAAAGAGGAGGGGACAGAGAGAAAGGGAAAAGAGGAGACCTAGAAAGGGTTAATATATACAACTATTGGCCGTGGAATGGGTAAAGCTCGTCTATAACCAAATGGGATAGGTTATTTTGAGAACCAAAAGGGAAACTGGGTATGCTTAAAATGGTCTGCAAGGGCAGCTAGCTAGTACTTACCTATGAACCTCTGAAATTCCTTGGAAAATGGACAGAGAAACATGAATAAAAGTTAAACGTTCTCATTAAGAAAAATAAGAAAGAACTGTGCTGGCTTTGAGCATTATGACTTTCCTTTGGTGGCATTCATTTCAAAACATGTTTACTTCTTTAATGTTCTTCTGTTTTGCACTTCTGCCAATTTTGTTACCTCTAATTGTTCCATGAATTATGAGAACTTACTCCACAATATCTTGTACTAACAGTATGCACTGGGTACAAGCCTGATTTAGTCCTTATTTCCTGTAAAGTCTAGTAATACTACTATAATGCATCAGTTCTAAGCTTCACGGTATTTGCTGTTTGCATTTAACATCAGTATGATGTGATCACTTCTTACTTGCATTGTCTCAAGATGCTAGAGCAAACAGGCACTACTTAATTAATATACTCAGTCATCCCTCAGGAACAAGGGGACCAAGATCTCATAATCATGCAGATACCCAAGCCACTGACTGCAGGGCAGGGACACATCATTTGAGCCCTATAGCCACAGCCTTATAACCATTCTTCATTTACAACTTCAGTAAAAATATTTTTTTTTTACCACAAAATAATATGAAAGCTAAGAACAGACTGTGAGGAGTCTAGGGTTTTCCTTTCCATCTACTATTTATGTTTAATTTTTCAAATTATTTCTGAAGAATATCCTTCTGTGACAAATTCAGTTAAATTATGTGCTCACATGTGTCTGTGTAAGTATGTGCGCACACACATTTTGTACTTTAAGCAAGTAATTATAACAACGCTGTGTCACAGCAGCTTTTCTTTTCACTGCTCTTCAATGGATTTATCCACTACTACATACAACAACTACAGTTCTTATTTGCTGTTAGTGGTGTAGGTGTTGAAATATTGGTTGTGATACGTTTTTGTTAAAAATGTCTGAAACAACAGTAACAAACCATATGAAACACACAGAAAAAACAGGGAAGCAATATCATATTTCAAGACAATTGTCTTTGAACTACAGTAATCTGTGAAGCTGAGATTCAACAGTACAAAATCATCTTACCTGAGACTCCTCATAAAGGCAGCAGTCACAGGGAAACTTGGAATATCACGAGGCTTATCAAATGCCCAGTAGTAGGAAGCAAAGGCTCCTGCCAAAGTGCACTGACCCAACGCAATGACAAAGTTCATACACCACAAGAAGCCCACAACATTGTAGAGCTGCAGGTTGAAAATGTTACGCTGATACAGCCCCTCATTATTGTACTTGTAAAACGCACACTGCACATACTGGCAGCTGTAATTCGATGCATTGAAATTCTAAAGGGAAGCAGACAGTTTCTAGTTTAGTAGTCAAGAAAACATTTTCTCTAGTCAACTGTAAGCAGGTTGGCAAAGGGTACAATGGACCAGGTCACTTATGTTATCAATAAATTAAGATAAATAAAACAATAAAATAAGCCAAGTAAAACAAAGTATTCTAGAATGTGTAGCCAGGATATGTTATGAAGCTGAGGAAAACAATTAAAAGATTTAATTTAGCTATGCTATGCCATTGCAGCATAAGAAACTACACGACTACATTATTAGAATTATAAACACTGTCTGCTCTTAAAAATAAGCAAATAAAAAGATGTAATCTCTAAAATACTTTTGAAATCTCACTTCCAGCATTTGTTGTACTTCATAGCTAAGAAACAGATTTTATTTGAGGGTGATCCGAAATATTTATTGCATAGGCTTATGTAAAACAGTATGATTTACAGTGATGCACATGGAAAGGGTGATGTAGAGAGAGAGACAGCTTGATTGTGCTTCAATAGAAATAATGTGGTGTTCATGGTGTGCAGATTACTGCAAAGTGTCAAATGAGTTCCATCATGCTAATTAGACTGAACATGTATGCTAATGATATCAAACATGCTGGAGCGATCCAAAGATGTATAAATCCAGCACTAAGAGCTGTAGCCCTTATGTGCTCTGAACTCCATGATTTCTCCACTTGCAGGAGATTTAATTATGTTCTCACAGCAGCCTTAGCTGAACAGCAAGTATCAGTGGTCACTCTCAGAGTCACTGCTTGCATTGTGCGCCACTGAGCTCCACATCACAGACAAGTCCACCAGTGGCTCAAATACACTCAGCTACATGACCAGCAAATTATCAGCTGTTGCCTTGTGGACAGAGAGACAGTATGGGAGTTAGCAGAGATGTGCCACCCACACATGGAATCAAGGGGAATGTGTGGACAGCCTACTGCAGTGGACTCATTGTGCAACTACAAGAATATTTCAGCATCAGAGTGACAAAACTAGGAGTTTCACAGCTATTAGTTTTGCAGATTCTACACTAGTTCCTTGAGCTGATGCTGCAACATACCTCTCAACTGTACAGATTTTTTGTAGAATGTCCAGAGTTTTGCCTCCTATTTTTGGTGTGTTCCTCCTAAAATCTGTACTTTTCTAATACTTGAGGACTGAAGTCATTAAATAATGACAAACATTTGAGTTTAAGACTTCATATCCTTCAGAAAATTTATGCTAATGCAAAACCTGTTATTCTATTAACTTTCTAAGATTGTAAGAGCAATATTTAAAATCTGTTCCTATTTGTCCCCCCATCATTTTAGGCTTTGTCTAGATTTTTTGCTCTAAGAGGATGAGAGGTATGATGCAACATATTGAGAAGCATACATAGTTTTCACTGACAACAGAAGACAGTAGCACCACTAGCTCCACTGGCTCCACAGGGTGTTCAGTACATCAACCAGAAGAGCTTCCACTCGATTAACTGTCAGGCAGTACATAATGCACAGGGTACTATATACAATGTGTATGCTTACCACCCAGACAGTTCCCATGATTCGCACATCTGGCACACATTTGACATCAACCAGTGTTTCACATGAAGTGACTTCTCATAGGGTCACCTAGTGGGTATATAAGCCAGGATAGGATGTTTCACATTTACATAGAGAGCAGGCCATATACAATGGTGATCACTTTTCTATGTGATGCTGGACATGCCCTGGATCCATGGATGATGAATCCCCCCATCTGAAAACTCTCAGATAAATGACAGAAACTGTGAACAGCACCACACATTTTTCAAATACAGAATACTATTGAATCATATTCAGACTCCTTGAATAGAAGGAACTGCTGCTTGGATATATTTAGTGGTGCATGCAGTACTCCCCTAAGACCTGCAGTCAGTTCATGTTGCACAATATGGTAGGACAGAAGCAGCTATAAAGTGGGAAAGTACAGTTGTGTAAAAGCTTACCGTAACAGTAGATATCCTTCTCTTCACTGTTGCAGTATTCCTTACACTATGGATCCCCTGCCAAGGGTAGCCTGATGTCTGTCCAGCACACCAAAGCCTTTAATATGCCATACATTACACATATGTTCCCAGTGGACTGTGTAGGGCATAAAAGTGACATATGGATGTACCATCCTCTGAACTGAAAAGCCCCACTAGGAATGACAATCTAAGGACACAAAGAGGTGACAAGTACATCCAGAAGGAGAAAAGGACCAATGGGAGGAGAGAGGGAGTGAATACTGCAACAGATTTTACACAGCTGTACTACGTCCTTCCATATAACTGCTGCAGCATTCCTTACAATACGGAGAGTACAAAAGCTCAAGAAGAATGTTGGAAGGAGGTAGGATCAGCAAAGCCCTCAAGGAAACCATGTAGAATAGCCCTGGCAAAACCAGTTCTAGCCCTAGAAACAACATCCAACTTACAGTGCTTGGTACTGGTATGCACAGAAGTACAAGTAGCTACCTCAAGAATAGAATTTGTATCCAGTCCCCTGAAAAAAGCACCAGAAGAAACCACAGCGCTGGTTGAATGAGCCTTAACAGAAGGAAGGCTCTTCCCATGAAAGGAATAACACAAGTACATGGCTTTAGATAACCAGAAAGAAACAGTTTGCTTAGAAACAGCCAAACCTAAAGATCTAGGATGAAAGAAAAAAAAGATGTTTAGATTTATGGATGGTTTTAATTTTATCCAAATAATATCTGAGTTGTCTATGCAAATCCATGGCATAAAGGATCTTCTCACTAGCAGATTATGCAGAAGGGAAAAAAGTGGGGAAATTAATAGACTGATTAAGAGACAACTCATTAACCACCTTGGGCATAAAAGGATTACTGCAGACAGACACCCCATCCTTAATGAAAAAACAAAAAAGGAGGAACAGCTATAAGGGCCTGCAGTGCAGACACCCATCTGGCTGAGGTAAGGGCCAAAAGAAGAACAGTCTTCCAAGAACAATGCTGTAAAGAAGCTGAAGATACAGGCTCAAAAGAAGCCAGAGTCAGCTTTTCCAAAACAAAATTCAAGTCCCAGAAAGGAGGAACAGTCTTTCTGGGACGCCTAATATAATGGACACTAAAGAAATAGTTTGACCTCAAATCAAGAATCCAAAGGGGGAGTCAAAGGCAGGCAAGGAGAAATAGTCGACAGGTGGGCTTTAACAGAAAGGTATGCCAACTCAGCATTGAGCAATTCACACAAATAAGAGAGAGCCAAAGGGACTTCCAGAGTAAGTGGATCCAGATTTCAAAAATAACACCAGACAGAAAATCTCTTCCATTTGGATAAATAAGATTTTCTGGTAGTGGGTTTCCTGGCCTCCTGCAAGACCCGAAGCATGTACCCAGAAAAAACGATGCCTAAAAGGGATCAAAACCCTTTCTGCCACAATGTCAATTGAAGAATGGACAGGTGGGGATGGATGACAGACCCATTGTCTTGTGTGAGGAGGTTCACCCTATGAGGTAACTTGTGATGATTCCTCTTGGCTAAATGCAGAAGAGGGAACCAATGCTGGCTGGGCCAAAAGGGAATCCCCAACGAGATTTTGGGAGCATCCTGTTCCATCTTGAACAGGACCTTCAGTATGAGTGGAACAGGAGGGAAGGTATAAAGAAACATCACATTCCAAGAAAAAGAGAGGGTGTCCACCTTCCAGGCCAGAGGACATGTGACTCTGGTGAAAAATAAAGGAAGTTGTCTGTTCAGAGGGGAGGCTAAAAGATCTACTTGAGGAGTACCCCACTTGTGGGCAATGTCCATAAACATCTCTGTGAAGCATCCACTCATGAGATTGTGTTATTGAACTGCTCAGAGAATCTGCCACAATGTTCTGAACTAAAGGAATGTAAACTGCCTGAAGGGTCACCTGATACTGGACAGCCAGATCCCAAACCTGAAGAGCTACTTTGCACAGGAGATAAGATCTAGCCCCCCCCCCCCATTGCTTGTTGATGTAATACATCACTGTGGTGGTGTTGTCTGTGAAGACTTTGAGGGGCCCTGGAAAGAAGAGAAAGTGAAAAGCCTGAAAAACAGGAGAAGGGCTCTCATCTCTTTGATATTGGTGTAGTCCTCCTTTTGCTAAAGAGACCAAAGGCCCTGAACTTTCCGAGGAATGAAGGAGGCTCCCCATCACACATCTGAGGCATCTGTAAAGATTTCCTGAGAGGGGACTGGAAGTTGAAAAGGAAGTCCTGGATTGACAGACGACTGATAAATCCACCACTGAAGTTCTACCTTGACACAGGGGGAGGAGGAGTATAGGAAAATGCAAAGTATGAAAATGTTGAAGCCATACTTGACTTTAGGAACCATGGGAGCTTTCTCATACGAAGCTTGGCCAGAGGAAGCATATGAATGGTGGAAGCCATTCTTCCATAGAAACTCCCTGGCTGTAATGGAGTCCAGAGGAAGAAAGGATTGAAAGAATGCAATCAGAGCTAAAGTCTTGGGGAAGGCAAAGATTCCACTACTGGAACAGTCTGAAGCCTGCACACCAGAAAAACATGATCCTGAACAGGATTCAGGAATGATGTTTGGAAATTCACTGTAAAGCCTAGGCTTTGCAGAAGACAAACGGCAAAGTGAAGATGTTAAAGTAAAATTTCTGGTGAAGATGCCTGAATGAGCAGGTTGTCCCAGTAAGGAAAGATACATATTTCCCTTATCCTGTAAAAAGCAATCACAGGAGCGAGGCATTTGGTGAAGATCCTTGGGGTAGTAGAGAGGCCAAAGGGAAAAATAGAAAACTGAAAATGCAACATTGAAACATAAAATCTTCCTGAAAAGGAGATTCATTGGGATATGGAGATAGGCATCCTTGAGATCCAGGAAAACCAGAAAAGCCTGAGGAAGAAGAATAGGAAACAAAGTTTAAAGGGACAGCATCAGAAAGGAAGGAACCTTAAAACAAAGAAGTTATGTACCTACCATAACGTTGCATGTTTGTTGTCTGTCATCTCGCCTTCCTTCTTGCTGGTTGGGTTCGGAGCCGATCCTCTGCTCCAACTCAGCCAATTTACTATAGCTCAAGAGCTTATACTGGCTCAAGGCTAACCCCTATAGCAACATGCCTAGCGGTAGCTACCCAGATCTCATTTGTGATAGCCCATACTAGACAATCATAGTAAATGCAAATTTTGCTAAGCTGTTACACAATCAAGGTTAGGAAGGAAAGAGGAAAGGAACAAGGCATGATTAACTAACCTGGTATGTCAACAGGAAACTCAGCCAGTGTAACCAATGAAAGGAATTCCTCTCGATCCTCCAGGAAGGGGGAAGGAAGGGGGGATGCAAGAAGGAAGGTGAGATGAAGGACAACAGACATGGAACGTTATGGTAGGTATATAACTTCTTTATGTTATGTTGTCCCATCTCACCTTCATTCTTGCTGGTTGGGACCACGTCCCCAGCTCCTGGTTCTTGGGTGGCTCACTGGAACAAACTCTTCAGGACCGTGGCACCAAAGGATATCCAGTTCCAGGAGCCCACATCCTCTTTGTAATGAGTGATAAAGGTATGAGGATTTGCCCATGTTGCTGCTGCACAGATAGAATCTAAAGGCAATTTGGCTTGGAAGACAACAGAGGTAGCCAAGGCCCTGGATGAGTGTCCTCTGGCTCTCACTGAAAGCTCCTTTTTATGCAAATCTTAAGAATAACTGATCGTGTCTGACAGCCACTTTGATAAGGCCACTTTTGAAACTGGAGAACCTTGTTTATTTTCAGCAAAGGATACAAACAATTGATCTGATTTTCTAAAGTCTTTGGTCCTGTGTAAATAAAAGCATAATTGTTTATGAACATCCAATTGGTGGCATTTATGCTCTGCCTTGTTGTCATAATTGATTGGATGGGAAATAGGAAATTCACCTTGGGGATCACTTTTGTGGTTCTGCTCGACAGTGGCACAGGAAAATAATTTTTTTGGGTGGCAAAAGCCAGGGTACCTTTTTGGCTGGGCTTGTATAGGCCTCAGGGCCGATAGCCTAGCACCTACCTATGAACCTATAATTGGGGAAGAATACAGGAAGCTCAATGGACTGATTTAAATTATACTCTGAACATACCTTTGGCAAGAAGAAAGGATTGGTTCTGACAGAAACTCTATCTTTATGAAAGATGAGATATGGCGGGCAAATAGATAAAGCGTGTAATTCAGAAACCCGTCTAGCTGAGGTGATGGCAACCAAGAAAAGAGTTTTCCAAGATAGAAATCTCAGGGGGCAAGATGCTGCTGGTTCAAAGGGTGGAAGAACCAGAGAGGCTAAAACCAAGTTTAGGTCTTGGGGGGGGGGGGGTTATCTTTCCGGGGGCCGTAAAAAGGGTTGTACCTTGTAAGAATGCTCTGCACAGCTTATGGGACATGAAGTTAGAGACCAAGTCTCACGCATGAAAATTGGAGATGGCAGCCAGTTGGACCTTAATAGTAGCTGCAGCTGCCCCTCATTTGAAGGTTTCAGCCAGGAAATCAAGAATCTTGTGAACAGGAGCAGTGAAGGGATCAATATCATTATTCTTTTCCCAATAAGAGAACCTCTTCCATTTGCTAGTGTAAAGCTTCCTGGTACTGGGCTTGTGAGAGGACACTAGGATGTGCTGTACTACAACCTGGCTAAGACTGGAAGTGGAGAAACCAAGCAGTCAGCTTGAGAGCTTGGAGGGAGGGATGGAGCCCGCCTGACTGATGCATCAGGAGGTCCGGAAATGGGTCCAGTATCCTAGGCTCCACTTGTAGATGATGGCAGAGAAACAGAAACCATATCTGATGAGGCCAGTAAGGAGCAATGAGGATGAGTTTGCAACCCAGTGACTTTGATTTCTGAAGTACTTTTGGGATCAGAGGAAAAGTTGCAAAGGCATAGAGGAGTCCCTGAGGCCAATTGTGAACAAGTGCATCCCTGGGTGACTGTCCCAGTGGGGGGACTAAGGCAAAGTAGCTGCTGCATTTGTTGTTGAGGGGAGTGGCAAAATGACTGCAGCATGGCTGGCTCCATTTGCGAAAAATCAAGTCCACAACTTCTTGCTTCAGGGACCACTCATGAGGCATGAGGATAGTCCACTGATCAAAAGCGATAGCCCTGCTGAGCCTGTCTGCTATCACGTTAGATTTCCTGGGAATGTGCATCGCAATCAGAAAACATTGGGAAGCCATCTCCCATTGCCATACTCGAAGGGCCTCCTGACATAAGGGGTAAGGTTTTGTCCCGCCCTGCTTGTTGATGTACATATCACTAACATATTCTCTGTCTGAATTGCAATGGTTCCAGTACGTAGAGTCTTGAAGTGCTTGCAATGCCAGAAGCACAGCTCTCATCTCTAGAACATTGATGTGCAAGTGATACTCATGAGGTTGCCACATTCCTTGGACAATCTGTCTCAGATAATGCTCCGCCCACCCTATCTGGGAGGTGTCCATGGTCACTGTGGCTACTGGCTACTGGATGGGTGTCTAGAAATGGTCTGCCCAGTGTCACCTGGGGGGAGACAAGCCACCATACTAAGTACTTTTTGCAAGATTCCATGATCAAGATCATGTGTGACATTTGTAAATCCTAGTAAGACCATTGAGCGAAAAGAAGCCACTGCAGAATCCTCATGTGTAAGCAAGTCATAGGAACTAGAGTAATTGCTGTGGCTATTGAGCCTAAGACTTGCAATACTTCTCTTGCTTGAACTCTTGTCTGTTTTATGAGAAACTAAACTTGCTGATGAATGGTTGACACCCTATCTTGAGGCAGATTTGCTATCATGGCTCTTGTATCTAAGTCTGCCCCTATAAAGGTAATAGGCTGACAGGGCAACAAGGCAGACTTTTCAAAGTTTGTGGTGATGCTTAGCTGGGAACAGGTTTGAATTGTGTAGTCCCGTGCTTTGATTAGTTGATGCTCGGTGGTGGCAGTGAGGAGCCAGTCATCTAGATATGGAAACACCTGGAATCCTAGACATCTCAGGTGAGCCGTGACCACTGCCATACACTTTGTGAACACCCTGGGGGCTGTGGTGAGACCAAAGGGCAGAGCACTGAACTGATAATGACTGGCTTCCAACTGAAAGCGTAGGAATCTCCTGGATCGCCTGTCCATTTTTATGTGGAATAACGCATACATTGCAACAGCTGGCCCCCAATATAAACCTTTAATGGCCCAAATTAATTTTTCTGTGCCATACAAAAGAATAACTTTTGGGAGAATTACTGTCCCTGGAACACTAGTGATAAGAAAAAAATATATATTAAAAACAGAGAAGAAAATAAGGAATCTCTAGAAATCTACTAAAAACATCTCTTACACTTTTCACAATGTTATCACATAAAACAGAATACCAGAATTGTAGAAAAAATTTCAGAATCCATCTACGTCCACTCAGCATTACTCTCAGCTGGGTAACCCTGCATTATGAAAGAGGAAAATAAAAACATCTTCAACAGTCAAAAGGTAAAAAAAAAAGTCTAAGCCTGCTAATTAGTCTCTGAAAAAACACCTTCTTGCTCAGAACAGGTTTTCGTATATCAAACTCCTCCAGTGGCATTCTTTTCACAAAGATAAACTTTAAAATCTTTCTTCCCACTCATTTTACTACCTTCTATAAAACGTTGCTTAACAAAGTTCTACATTCCTCAATGAAAGTTACACACAATTCTAACAAAATCTAGTAATGTGAGGAAGTAGCCCCATGGAGAAGAAAGAGAGATGAAGTCCTAACTATGATCAACCTTTCAACTAGTGACACAGCTACCAGAGGGGCTGAGCAGGGGAGATGGGCTTTAGTAGTTAAAACCAGCCTGGCTATTGCTGGGACATAGTAAGGAAACTTAGCCTGCCACATTAGTAATGTCTAGTGCTGAGTGGGAAATTGCTTGTGAACAGGCCAAACAGAATTGTGCTGTTGGAAGGGGTGTAAACAATACTGCAATGGGGAGGTAGGCATGTGTGGGAAATTGTACATTTCTGCAAGTCCAGATAGCCTCTGCAAGTTTGCAAACTACCTACTACAGTGGAGTTAGGTAGGATGGAGCAGCCCCCTGCCCCATTTTCTACTACCTAACTCTTGACTCCAATTGAAAAGACAAGCCTGGATGGGAGTAAATGGGCCATAAGGCTTGTCTGGGTCTCACCCCTTAAAGACCAAATGAGCTGATGAGGCACACAAATGGGAGCCACAAGTATCAGTTTACATATGCCACCCACTTACCTATAAAAAGAAATTCACTGTTTTTATCAAGGTTATTCAGAATAATACAGGCCCAACTGCAAATAGAGCTCACTCTAGAAAGATTACAAAAAAGCTCTTGTAAATCAAGCACTGGTATATACCTCACCATCATCATTGTCATCAACACCCTTTTTCGACATGGGGTCATAGTGTGGTGTCAACTGTTGCCATTTCTCTCTATATAATGCCAGTCTCCTACCTTCTTCAACACTCATGCTTGAATGTCACAGGCAGTCTCTCACACAATCCATCCACCTCTTTGCTGGATGCCTTTATTTCCTTTCGTCTTCTTCCAGTCTGTCCCAAATCTTCACCAGATTGTCTTCTGCTTTTCTACATGTGCCCAAACCACCATAAATGGTTCTTTCTGGCCTTCTCTACAACTGGAGCTACTTTGGCCTCTGCTGTTATATCCACATTTCGTCTGTCCCACAGTGTGCTTCCTAGCATCCATCTCAGGCACTTCATCTCCATAACCTCTAGCTTCCTCAATTACTCTGCCTCTACTGCTCAGGTTTCTGACTCATACAGTAATAGTTGCACTACTGTTTGTACACCTTACTTTTCACCTTCTTTGGCATTCTTCTGTCATGCATTACCCCGACACTCTGTGCTAATAGGTTGTAGCCCATCTGATTCTAGCTTTTACCTCCTCATTCAGACTTCCCTTCTCCTTAATCCCCTCCCAGATACCCAAAAGCTATTTACCTGTTCCACTATTTTCCCCTCTATATCATTTCTCAGCTTCTTCTGATTTCTCCCACTTTCTGCCATTACAACTGTTTTCTGTACTCAATTTCATCCCATGTGCCTTCTGTTTTGCATTCCATTCCCCTAAGCTTTGCTGAAGTTCTCGGTCACAGACTGCCTGTAATGCCACATTGTCTGCATATAGCAACTTTGTTGATCTACCCGCTGACCTGTTTACTAATGTAGTCCATCACCAGTATGAACAGCAGTGGGCTTAGAGCTGAACCCTGATGCACACCCATTCCCACTGGGAAACCATCTATGAGTCTATACCCTATTCGTACTTGTACATAGGGTGCACCAATTCTACTAATGCTTATGTGACTTTGAATCACCACAGTATTGCCCAAATTAGCTTTCTTGGGACCTTGTCATATGCTTTCACCAAGTCTAGAAATGCCCAGTTGGATTCTTTCCTCATCTCTAGCTTCTTCTCAGATATATGTCTCACTGCAAATATCAGGTCAGGTGTGCTGTATCCTGATCTGAATCCAAATTGCTCATCTCCCATCTTACTTTCTACTACTGCACATATTAATTTATCAAACACCCTTTCCAGAACTTTCATGCAGTGTGACAGGAGTTTGATATCTCTGTACTGCCCACAGTTGTGAATGTCCCCCTTGTTCTTGAACACTGGTACTGTATGCTTGTTCTCTGGTCATCTGAGATATGCCTTTCTCTCAATACTGCTTTGAGTACCCTCAGGACCAATTTCTCCCCTATCTCACCCAACATCTTTATCACATCCTCTGTGACCTCATCTGAGCCTGCTGCTTTCCTGGACTACATTTTCCTTAGTGATGTTCTTACTTGTTCTATGGTGGGCTCCTCCTCTTTCTTCACTGTAGGCAGTACTACTAAACAGAAGAATATACCAAGACTGCAAAATCTTTATCCCTCACCAGCACTGCTTTAAACTTAGCTACAGAATGACTAATGCCTTATTTCAAACAACCACTTCTGTTTTTAAAATTATGGGTGAAGATCGTCACATAGAAGCTATTTTTGCAGACTTTGGATTCTTATGTATCAAGATTTTCTACAAAAACTATCAACCATAGGATTCTCTAATGAAGCTACACACTGATTCTGCAACTACATGTCTTTATAACATCTGTAAAATATTTTTGTTATAAATAAAGATGTGACTTGTATACATCCCATCATATGTTTTTCAGGGAAAAGGCGATTCTGGCTTATCTAGCAAATAAAGATAAGGTGAAAACAGCCCTGCTCAACTGGGAACTAAATAGCTCAGAATGAAGCTTGAATGACCTCAGTAATAAATACACAAAATTAAACTTAAAATTTTTTTTTAAAAAGAATAACACTTAAGAGCTACGTTTATTGCACAGGCCATGCTTAAAATATGGAATAGTATCCTCCCATACAGTAAAAAATTCTGGTAGTCTCACAATATTTAAAGCACAATTAGACGTGGATGGGTAAAAAGTCCTATGATTCTAATTTTTTGGAGTCGGTGTATTAAATATCTTTGGCTATAACACTGGAAACTACAACTTATGAACTATATTAGTAACCAGTCATTTCAGGTTCTCCTTTATTACAGACTACTGTTCTCAATAATTACAAATCCATCTTTCAAGGTTCTGTTCTTGGCCTTATTCTTCTTATTCCACTTTCATAACTAACATACCTAATGAACTTCTGCAGTTTTTTGTCCCACTTTGCCCCCCGTTTTTTGCCAATTGTCAAACCCTGCCCATTCAATTGGCCCATTCATTCCTCATGACTGGTGTTGAGGGGTAGTGTGGAGAGATCACCATTTAGTTTTGGCTTTTCTTGTTATATCCTCCTCCTGTGCAAACAAGCAGCATATCATGCCTGGGGCATGTAATCCACATAACTGCTGAAGCACCCCCTCACTTCTGCAAGGGTCTGATGTCAGCATGACTGCCCCACCCTGCCACAAGAGACACACTGTTGTTGTTTCTATGGTCTCACCCGTGAAAAATCAGTTTGTGTGCATGTGCCCCTTAGCATGCGCCTCCCCCACTTAGCATAAGCTCACCCCACTCTCCCTGCATGTGCCATCAAGTGTCTGAGCTACTACTGAAATTCGGGCCACTTGGGCTTTAATCAGGGCTTTATTCCTCCTATTCCACCAGTGCTGCATCACTTTCTACATATTATAGGGATCTTAACTGGCAATGATTTCTTAAAACAAACCCCAAAACCCTCATTCCCACATTCAAAATGATTTTCATTAATTTTGTCACATGATCACAAAATAATCTTACAGTGATGTTTTCCAAAGTAAACACCTTGATATTTGTCACAAGGCAAATACTAATTTCTAGACCTCCTCTTCAAATAATTGATCATTAAACGTTTTATTAAACATTTTTAGTTAATAATTAATGGTTCTTGGTACTATTCATTTTTATTATAAATAACTGATCATCTTATCAACTCCATAGCTAAAGTTCAGCCCTGCAGATATCTAGGGGTGATCCTTAACCCCAGTCTTAACTTTCATGACTATACTGAAATCATTGTTTGTATTGTGGTTAGTAAAGTAAATGTCACGTGTACATTTAGACATTTTCATGCCTGCCTGAAGAAAATCCATATAAAAAAAAAATATTCCAAAGCTGGGCTATTCAATCCCACTTATAGCCTAAAGAAATTCTTACAATTTATCCTTGTTGCAAGATACCTTTTTTTTAAACTGTTGCAAAATACCTTGAGCAAAACGTGTGGATTTATTAACCGAGTAGACTCCAGAAACTACCAATACATCTTTACCCCTGAACTCTAAAAACACCCTCCTGCCAATTAATGAATGGTAGGAAAACAGAAAAATTTAATCATTGTTTGTAAGTTACATTAGACCCAAACTAGAGTATGAAGCTCATAGGTATATACTAGGCTAATGACCACCAGGGCCTTTATAAGCCTAGCTGTGCAATCCAGCCCATTTGTGTCCCTATGTAGAGTGGATATTTATTAGAAGGGATTATGTTAGTTAGGAAGTTTCTAGAGGTTATGTTTGGGGGGGGGGGGGGTGTTAGTTTGGTCATTACTGTTTATCTCTATCAAAGACACGAGATCCAGATCTGGGTTGAATTTTCAGTTTCCTGTTCATTGGTCTAGGTTACGCTTAAAAAGGGTTAGGTATGGACCTTGCTTCACATGTATGGGGAGCCTGTTCCAGAACATGGGGATCCTCTGAGACACATAGTTATCTCACCAAGATGTTTTATTTATGTCACAAGCAAAATTTAAAACCTTGGATCTAGTGATTCTAATCGTGTTCACTTTGAGGATGTGCAAAAGGTCCATCAGAGCTCGATCTGAGGATGCCTTGTATGCCAGGCACACCACCTCTCAGTAACCTGTAGGAGACAGACATATAGATATAGGGCTTTAAGGCAATCTGTATAGGACAGTGCGTTTATACTCTGGATTCTCATGGCATGGAAACTTTGTGGGCATATGTCTGGGTCAGGTACATGCTGAAGTGAGCATTATACTCAATGATGGGTCTGATAAGGACAAAATAAAGTGGCACCATGACTTCCTTGGACCTTACTTATAAGGTGGGTAAAGCAGAATGATGTTTTTACCACCTTGGCCACATGTTGGTTAAAGGCCCGATTACCATCTACATATGTTCCCAAATCTCTGACTATCGGGTCAACTCTTAGAGGTGGATTATTGATGGAGGAATTAGTCTGGGTGGCAATTTTCCCAAAAGGCACTATAACACATTCATTGGCACTGACTTTTAGTCTGTGACTTTAGCACCAGTTATTTCAGTGTGTTAGACCCTCTTGTAAGATGTGTGTGTCATGGGGGAAATCTATGATAGCTCCTAATCTGCAGTCATCTGCGAACTTGGTCAGCCAAAGGCCCTTGACATTAACCTTTAGCTCCAAGAAGTAGATGCCAAATAGGAGTGGATCCCAGCACGGAACTTTGAGGTACTCCACTGGTGACTGGTTTCTTAGTGGACATGGTATTACCAGTCCTGACTGCCTGGGTCCTGTCCATGAGCCAGCTGACAATCTATTGGTTATGTAGGGGGTTATGCCCATTTCAGCGAGTTTGTCAACTATATCTAAGTGCAGTACTGTATCAACCACCTCAGCCAAGTCCCTGTAGGTAGTATGCACAGTTTTCCCCTCATCCATTGCCTTGGTGATCTTCTCAAAGAATTCCACCAGGTTTAGTAGGCATGACCATCCCTTGACAAAGGCAAACTGGGTTAGGTCCAGTGTCTGAAGGCTTCCTATGTTTTTGCTGATAACGTCCATGATAATTTGTTACATGACTTTGCATATTAGACTAGTCAGACTAAGAGGTTTGTAGTTTCCAGGGTCAGCTGATGAAGTAGGATAACCACTGCAGTCCCCCCATTCTCATGGTAGAAACGCCTGATTTGAGACAATTGTTGAAAAGTGATTTAAGTGGTCCTGCTAGGTTATGTTTCAAGCTTTTAGGAGGCATCCTGGGATACCGTTAGGGTATATTAAGCCTGTATTTTTGGCCTTAGTGAGCACCTCCAGAACCTGCTCCTTGTTAGTGGTGTAAGGGTTGTGCTAGTAAGTATTTCATGGGGGAAGGCACGGGTTTGAAGTTTGAGCTGAATTTGTCACCCGGAAAATTTGCTATGGTGCTCTGCTCAGTGAAGGTGTCACCACTGACCACCAGTTTGGCACACCGAGGTGTGCTGCCTTTGAGGTTTCAAACATAGCTGTAGAAGGTCTTTTGGTTGTCTTTAGCCTGTGAGGCTAACTTGACCTCGTAACTGACCTTGCTGGACTTGATTAGTCCTCTTAGCTTTCTGTTTAGTTTAATTAGAGAACTCCTATTGCTACAGGAATTGCTCTTTCTGATTTTAGACATGACTTTTTTCCTTTTGTTATATACCCTGTTATGATTAGGATTACACCAGTGTGGTTTGCTTTTAGAGCCATCTACATGGTTGTGCAGAGACTTTGTGAACTATTCCACATAGGTTGCTGTGAACTCAGGATTGGGAGTGGCACTGAATTTTGACAAACTATCACTCAACAGAATGTAGTTTGCTTTGGAACAGTTCCATACTGTTACAGGGTTTGCTGAGATTACCAAATTGACTTTTATTTCGAAGGAGACTGCTTTGTGGCCTGACCTTACCAGTGAGGACATGACAAGTGCATTGGAATACAACTTTAAGTGGGTATATACAGCTATAAAAAGTACTGAAGCACAGATCCTGGAGCAGAATTAACAAAAGTGCCACTATTGCAACCCCACCACAGATTAAATCACTAGTAATGACTAATACTATGGAAATCCTATTAGTAAACAAGCATGATTAAACTGGAATGAGTACAGCAGAAATGTTCCAAAGGCATCCATGGATGTGAAAATTTAAGTTATTAAAAAAAGACTAAAAGACTAAAATATCTGAACTTGTACAGTTGTCTCATATAGATATTTGAAAGAGCTCTTATTCAGGTATATAGGGCATTTAGAGACAACTACCTCTTGGAATGTTTGGGGGTTATCAAAAAAGTAGGACAAAATCATCAGACAACCTATGAAAAAGATTATATAAGAATGAGAGATGTACTAATTAGTTCTCGGAGAGAGATAGTTGGTGTCTGGAATAGACTACCAAATCATATTAAAACAAGCACTAGTTCAGATATTTTTACAAACAACTTGAACATTCATTATGGGAATGACTGTTAAGTACTTTGTCATGCTAGAAGGGCTTTATTGCCCATGCCTAAATACGTTTTTATATATGTATAACAGTAGATGGTTGAATAATCACTGCTGCAGTAGCTGCTCTCTCCATCCACCCCTTATTTTTTGTAATTTTTTTTTTTTTGCTAAGGTGTGTACATGTATTTTTCTTTTCCAAGCATTGTCCTCTAAGGGCTTAAGTTTTTCTCTCACTCTCCATCAGCATGAAAGCTCTGAAGTCCTTGGCACCAAACCTGACAAGCTAACTAACAGTTTTAGTTGCATGGAAGGTGCCCTTAAGCTTTGGAAGCTGGCCGTCTGCTATAGCCTATACAGGATATAACCCGTATAGCTATGGTTACTGCAACAATGATCAATATGAGGAATATCTGCAGGAAGAGGCAAAGCTTCTGTAAATTACAGTTGTAACAAATTATAGTGCTTTCTGAGGGATTGACATACATAACTGTTTTCTCATTGAAATAACTGATTAATTCTGGAAATAGTCTCAGAGAAACAGAATAGGTCACAGTGACTATCAGATAACACAGTCTCCTCAAAATCTGAAGAGATAAACCTACATCTGTCCCCAAATGCCTCTACAGGTTCAATCAATTGAATCTCTTCTAGGAAAGAGGAATCCTTTTTTCATTTAACAGAAGCAGTCTTAAAAGAAGGGTAAAGAGCCTGCACTAAACCCAGAGATAAGCCTAGTAAACAACCTCTGTCCAGAGTAACTGAAACAAAAGAAGATGTACAGTGATAGTATTTCTTTTCGACAGTAATTTCTCAAGAAGCAGAATCAGAATTGCCTGGAAAGATTTCCCTCAGGATGGACACTGCATTCTGGCTAAACAAAGACACTTTCCATGTTCCTTCTCCCAGGACTGACAAGACAAGCTCTCCCTTGCCCACTTTGTCTACAGCTGCTGATGTGCCCTATGTGTTTAATCAATGGTTAATGGTGTCTACAGGGACTAGACCAGAGTGACCATAGGATGAGCGGTCCAAGGAACCAGCTTTGGCAACAGCAAAGTCACTCACCTGCAACTGATGCAAACTACCAGCTTGCTGTGGTGGCAAAGGTTGCTTAACCATCCTTTTCTTTTTGGGGGGTTGAAAGAAGGTATATCTGAAGAACTTGTATATTATTCTACAGTCAAGACTAAAAAAGTCTGATTCTTGGCTGGGAAGACTTTAAAACAATACTCAGCAAAACAGGTAAAAGTATAAAAATTTAACTTTTCCCCATAAAAACACAGTAAAAAGCACTTTACAATATACCACAGTCTTAAAACTAAAACAAGGTTTGGGTCCCAAAAGTTGGAATAAGTCAGGGTTAGTCTTTAATATAGTCCAGTTTTTCCTCACAATAGACCATCTCCTGAGCCTGAGACCCAAATTCAATGACTAATCCCCTCTCATAATTCTCCTTAGATGGATTTATTGTAAGCATGGAGGAAAGTGAGCAAGGATGTTTTCTTACTAAAGGTATTGTTTCTAAAAAAAACTTAGGCTGCATTAGCCTCCACACCTTTGCTTGCTACTAACAATAATACAGCTAGCAATAAATGTGTAAATACTTGTAAATCTGTTAAAGAAACTTTGCAGAAACATTCTCAAAACCTTATTGTGAAAAGAACTGGCCAGTCTGACTTTTATAAAAAAAATTTTTTATTTTAAACCTGGAAATCAGATTCACCAATTTGAAAAGAAGCAACTTAAAATTAAATCTCTTCAAATAGCTACTTTTTGAAATGTTTGGAGTCAAAGATAATCCCTCAGGGACTCCATGTTTTTAAATTTCCCTTTGGGCTATTTAAGACTGGTTTAAACCTAAAGGAAAGTTCTGAGGGTAATGGATGGACCTGTGACAAAACAGAGTATTGGAACTAAAAAATGTGGGTCTTGTGCCCAATCCAGTTATATTATTGAGACCAGTTCCATCACCCTCGAAAACATATAAAGATTACTTTCATGAGGGGAAACTGTCTGACCTGTAGAGTGGTTTATTTAGCTTAATGCTTGACCTGCTCAGCTTTTTATGTGGGCAAAACGGAAAGGGTATTACAGAAAAGAATTTATGAACACCTTTATCAAATTAATAAAACGAATGATAACAATGCATTATTTAAGCACTCTAAGGTATGCCCTAGCTTCCAAAAATTTTGGTTTGGTATTTTAGAGCAAATAAAGATTAACCCCGGTGGGAGTGACACTAGTGGTAATTTGGAAAAAAAGAGAAGTTAGAAGGCAACTGACATTACAAGCTTCACAACCCCCAGGAATAAATGAGCATATTTCCGTGCAGCCCATTTTAAATAAGAGAGCTAATACTTATTAAGGTTAAGTAATGTTAATGACATTGTCTCATTTTTAAATATGTTGTGTAATTAAAGATTTTTAGTATGTCTATTTTATTATTATGAAGTGTTTAGTTGTTTTTAATAGTATTGCTAAGTTGTGTGGACATTATGGTGAGATTTCTTAGCTATTTATTTTAAGATGGCACTGTTGCTTTAAGTGGACTGATTATCTTTAATTAACGAGTGTATTACAGACTATAAAAAAACTTGTGGACTTTTTGATGGAGATTTTAATGAAGTCCTATGTTAATAAGGAAGAAAGCACTCAATGTTTTTTATTTTTATTAGTCGTCTTCATACATACACTAAACAAGCAACCCTTATTCAATATGCTGACGACTATACTTTAATCCCTCTAATAATCTTACCTATCTGCAAAATATAACCCAAGATGCTTTCAGTTCCACCAGAAACCATCTCCTACTCAATCCAACTAAAACCAAGCTTCTGCTATTCTTACCTAAATAATTCCCCCATGCATACTACTCTAACTTTACAATTACTTCTCTTAACAATACTACAATTGATGTTGTTTCACTCACTAAGCTGTTACAATCAACAACTATCTTAAATTTGACTTGCATATCGATGACATAAAAAAGACAAATCAAAAATTAGGCTTGCTGTATAGGGTTAAAAAACTGATCACCAATGTGACACCAGGAACATACTGCCAGTCCAGCTATCTGGAATTTTGTAAACAATTGTGTGTCACTTGAAAATATTAATATAATTTATAAAGACATGTGACACTTGCCAGCCCAGCTATCTGAAATTTTGTGGATAGTCGTGTCATTTCTGAATATTAATAGGATTTGTATGCTTGTCTTACAAATGTAAGAGAATTATATGTTATGTGTATATTAAACTACTGGTACAGAAGTGTGTGTTGAACTGTATGTTATGTACTGAGCTTTAAGAATATAACCATAGTGTACCCTACTGGAAAATAACAGAAATGTATATAACTATATACCTGTGCAAATGTATGTTTTAATAGTAGAAGCTTGAACATACAGAGTTAACTTGCAAAACTTCGAGAAAATAAGTTGAAATTAAAAGTGTTTTACAATGTGCTAGAAAAGTTAGTTGCAGTAAGGAGACAGGATGTCTACAGCTAGAAGTTTTTTCTATTGTATTGGAGAAAAGTAATTGCTATGTTTAAAATGTAAAGTGTTTTTATTGCTCTAGGATTTCCTAGCAGCAGCACACTTCTGAGAGATATGTATTTTTGACACACAGGTGTTAAATTCTAAGCATCTGTTTAGCCTGGGAACTGAAATCAGGTGACATGGAGTGATGTCATCCAAGCTAACCTAGCGGTAATGTTGATTATTAATTTAAGAACTCTCTCAGAGAGAAAGACTGTACATTTTGCATCTTGTCTTGGACCTAGAAACATCCATCATCTGCCTTTGCCTTGCTCTGTAATAAGTTATTTAGGGCATAATATCCTTTAGATAGAGATAGTAATATAGTATAGATTAGTTTAGATGTTTTCTGCATTTATTTGAGACTGTCCTGCAATGTTATTTTAAAATATTTCCTGTGATTCTGAACTCTGCAGTTACTGTGCTGATTGAGTATTGCCTTGCTCTTTTATTATTTAATATTAAATATATTTAAACCTTTTAATTGTGGCTGGTTTGTTTAGAGATATTTAAATAGCCTTGGTCTTGGTCACACTTACTATTTGGATAGTAGTACCATTACACAGTAGGATTTGGCACCCATTGTAAAGGCCATAGCTGATAAGTAGTGGTTGATGGCAGTCATAACTACCTTATAGTATGGGCAGAAGGGGGCATAGCTAGTAAACCTGTGCCAGACATACCCAGGAGAGTCTGTGTGTTTGTATACAAGTTAAATTTCAAAGTGTGTGTGCGTGTGTGTCAGCTACTTGGGCAGGGACACAAAACACTACTTGGAAAGAGAGGGTGCTGGAGGTTTTGGCTTGACCACTCAGCTGAGATCTTAACTCTATAGCTGTCAGCTACTTGGGCAGGGACACAAAACACTACTTGGAAGGAGAGGGTGCTGGAGGTTTTGGCTTGACCACTCAGCTGAGATCTTAACTCTATAGCTATGCCAGTGGGGAGTCTTATTGGGGATATGGAGAAAGAGGCAGAAACCAGGGCCAGACTGACTGTGATTTCTGTGTGCTTTTAAGTGAAATTGTACTTTACTGTGTTTGTACTTGTCATCCTCCAAATGTGTACATCCCTCACTGGTGCAAGTGGTGAGGATTGAGGCACCTTGATTACTGGGCCAGTATAGGGGCAGCACATATTAATTGTTTGGCAGTGGTGGGGTATCCACATCACATATTAATTGGCTTGTAGTGGTGTGGATATTGAATTCCTGCAGCTTGCGTACAGTGGTCACTGAAGGTGTTTGTACTCTCAATCAGCCATGCAGTGAACATTCAGAGTTCATATCATAATTGTTTTATTTATTTATTTATTTATTTATTGTTAGCTTAGTTAGTCAGGGAGAGCAGGCAAGCATGTCAGCAGAGGAGTATGGCAAGCTGACAAAGAGCCAGTTGGCTGAAATGTGCCATGCTAAAGGACTGGTACATGCCAACCTGATTAAAGCAGACATGATTGTAGCTTTAGTCATAGCTGCATCACAGAATAACAACCAGGAGGACAATTAGGCTGACCGTGGAGATGTACAACTCTCAGAAAATGGACATCTCAACCTTTCTACAGAAGACTTAAAAATCCATCTGGAGTTAAAGAGACTTGGGCTAGAGGCCAAGTGTTTGGAAATAGAGGCAGCAGAGAGACAAATATATGCAGACTGAGGAAAATGAGAAACTGTGACATCTGCAGGCCAAGGAGAATGAGAGGCAGAGGCAACATGAAAAGGAGATGCTGACTCTCCTCCAGAGTTCATGGAGGTAATGGTTAAGGGAGTAGCCATACCCCACAAGCAACACAGGTTAGTAAATTTCTTCACAATTTATAGAGGGGGGGATAATTTTGATAGTTTCATTCATATGTTTGAGAGGGTATGTAAACAGTACAATGTTGACCAAGGGCTCTTGGTACGGTTCCTGACACCCTTACTCCATGGTAAAGCTGTAACTGCAATTTCTGAACTTTTTGATACTGATTGCTTAAATTATAATGCAGTCAAAATGTGTTTGCTAGAATGTTTTAAGTTAACACCTGAAGCTTATAGGAAAACATTTTGTGAGCATAGACACAAGGCAGATGAAAGTGTGTGTGAATATGTTGCTGAACTGAGCACTTATTTTTCATAGGTGGGTGAGTGTATGTCAGGTCACCACTTTTGAAGGGTTTGCAGACCTTTTGGTGAGGGAACAGGTCCTTAGCACTTTGTCTGAGAACATGAGAATCTGGTTAGCTGATAGACGATGCAATACTGTAGATGAGTTGGGGAAGAAGGGAGACCTGTACCTAGCAATCAGGGCATCACTGCACAGGAAAGGGACACCTAGTGCTGCTCATGGATCTAAGGGAACCCATGGTGGGTAGCCTAGACTGCCCCAACAGAGCCCACCAGCAGCAGGGGAAGTGACTAGTCCAGGTACATGTCCAGGACCAAGGGTTAAATGTTTTAAATGCAACCAGTGGGGCCATGTAGCATACAGATGTCCATGGAGGCAAGGTGAGGAACAAAAGGTGGGAGAGCCAGCAAGTGGGAATTGACAAAATACCA
Source organism: Protopterus annectens (assembly GCF_019279795.1). Lineage (NCBI taxonomy): Eukaryota > Metazoa > Chordata > Ceratodontiformes > Protopteridae > Protopterus > Protopterus annectens. Next base: position 637,349,098 of record NC_056743.1, read on the forward strand.
ACAGTAAGTTGTCTCAAGACAACAAGGGTACCAAACTACTACAAGAGGTTATATCCTATCTTAATGAATGGGAAAGAGGCCATGGCTAAGAGAGGGAGAGCCTCTAGCCTATCCATTGTGAAGCCTGCAATGGTTAAAGAGGAGCACTATTTGATTGGTCAGTCTACTCCAGTCAGAGCTTTAGGAGGGACCCATTCCAAATAACTTTGGCTAGGGTTCACCTTGACTGGGAGAGTGGAAAACAAAGCCAGCAAGTAAGTGTATTTGAGGATATCCCTGCAGATGTCCTGATAGGGAATGACTTTGATAATGCAGTACCATGTGTCCATGCAGTTACATGTAGTAAGGCTTGGGGACAAGCATGTGGGTCTGGTAGCCTGGGGGAGACCCAGACAGACCACACACTTACAGCCAGGACTGATTAGGTGGTTATTTCAGAGAGGGAGCTACCCTGTAGCAGTAAGACTGAAGATGAGCCACAGCTGCTTGTGGGTACTGATGTTCCCTTGGACAGAGTGACTGCAAGGGCAGAGGTGAGTAGTAGTACCCAGGCTGACAGTGAGGCACTGCTGTCAGAGGATACCAGACTTCCCGTGGAAGGGGAGCTGGGAAGGGTTAGTAAAAGAGTTGAGACAGGCTCAGTTCTCATCCTACATTACCAGGCCTGAAGGAGGTAGCTAGTGAGGCACCTGATTCACAGGGGAAGGGGGAATCTGTATACTGGGACAAAAAGTTATTGTATAGCGAGTGGACCCCTGATGGAGGGTTAGAGTGTGAGAGAATACAGCAGTTGGTAGTGTCCAGAGCCTACCATCTGGCACTTCTAGCCATAGCCTATGATATTCCCCTTGTAGGTCATACAGGCATAAAATGTACAAAAAGATGTATTATGCAGAACTTCTATTGGCCTGGGATTTCCAGAGCTGTAACAGGGTACTGCAGGACCTGTGAGCAGTGCCAAAAGGTAGGCAAGGCAGGAGACAAGGTGAAAGCTCCTTTGATGCCTTTGCCTGTGATTGAGGAGCCACTTCAGATGGTAGCTATGGATATTGTGGGGCCTCTGAGTACCCCAAGTTCCACAGGGAAAAAGTATATCCTAGTGGTAGTAGATTATGCTACCAGATACTCTGAAGTGGTGGCTCTATCCTCCACTGAGGCAGAAAAGGTGGCAAATGCTTTGTTAGAGATTTTCAACAGGGCAGGTTTCCCAAAAGAAATACTGACTAACAGAGGTGCCAATTTCATGTCATACCTGTTGACTTGTCTGTAGAAATACTGTGGGGGTGAAGCACCTAAAGGCCACCCCCACCATCCCCAAACTAATGGTCTGGTGGAGAGATTAAACCCTACACTCAAGATGATGTTACAGGCATTTGCAGATCAATTTAAGAGGGACTGGGAAAAATATCTGCCCCATCTGTTGTTTGCTTACAGAGTTGGTGCTCCATGAATCCACAGGTTTTTCACCCTTTGAGTTGTTGTATGGGCACAGGGTGAGGGGACCTCTAGATTTGATGCCAGATGAGTGGGAGGATGAGTGCGACTCCCAAAAGGAGTCTGCTGTGGCATATGTCCTAAACCTCAGGACAAGGCTCAGGGAACTCATGGACTTGGCCCAGGAGAACCTGGCAGAAGCACAACAGCAGAAAAAGGTCTTGTATGACAGAAATGCTTGAGCTAGAGAGCATGCTGTAGCGCAGCAGGTAATGGTTCTCATTCCTGTCAGACACAACAAGCTGCAGCCAGCTTATGAAGGATGCTTCAAAGTGGTAAGGAAGGTCAGTGATGTTAACTACATGGTAGAACTGCTAGGCAGGAGGCAGGGGCACATATTGGACCATGTTAACATGATGAACCCTCACCATGATAGGGAGGTCCTTGTGATAAATATCTGCAGTACAAGGTAGGGGGCATCTTATTGGGATCTGAAGAAAGAGGCAGAAACCAGCTCCAGCTCCAGACTGACTGTGATCTCTGTGTGCGCTTAAGGGAAACTGTACTTGTCATCCTCCCAATGTGCAAGTCCCTCACTGGTGCTAATGGTGAGGATTGAGGCTTTTTGATTACTGGGCCAGTGCAGGAGCATCACAATCAATTCCACTAATGAAACTCTAGCCACTTCTTATTTCCTACCATCCCTTCCATATGCTTCTTCTATTCTAAAATTTTCACTCTCTCCTTATAGTAAAACTCAGTCAATGCTACAACAAGATAGCTACATTTGCCACTGGTCAGCCTCCCTATGCTCACCACTGCTCTGCTCACAAAACCCTTAATTGGCTAGAACTCCCCCACCAAGCAATTATGTTAACACACAAAATACAATGCCTCATTTTCACAAACAACCTCAATGCTACTTCAACATTATATCCCATCTCATGATGTACGTTCTTCTCAAATGCAACTTCTAGCCATTTACAAACCTCAAAGATCAACAGAGCTAGCCTGTACTCTTACTGTGTAGCCAAATCCTGGAATAGTATTCCAGAATCAGTTATATTAATACCTCATTACTATTCCTTCAAATCTCAACTGAAAGGACATCTGTCGAACAACAGGATCTGCCCATGCTCTGTCGAACAACAGGATCTGCCCATGCTCCTCAACATCTTCGTACCCATTACTATTCTCTTATATCAGGATTTAGTACTCATTACTCTCATCAGAACTTACTACTTCTACCCTTCGTGATATATCCTCCTCCCTAGACTTTCCTTCAGTATACCTAAACACTGAACATTTCTTTCATTCCACTCATACTCTACCCTTTCTCTTTTATGACATCTCATTAATAGCTACTGATAAAAACACTTGAGTCAATGTCTGTAGATATTTTGTTCTAACATTTTTGCTTATTATTGTGGGTATATAGCATATAAATAAATGAATAACAGAATGGTAAGTGGCCAAGCATGCATTTGGACTGCAGGTTGCAGACTGCCTTCCCTGTCAAGGATTGATATCAGAGTATAGGCAAAGAGAAAGGAATAGGGGAATCCTAAGTGAAAGACCAGCAATGATAGAGATTTTAGCCGAACCTAAAACAGGAGGTGCTGTTAAAAAAGGGATGATTAGTAGGGCATATCAAATATTGCATAATAACTATAGGAATAAATCCGAGGAAATTAGCAAATATTTAGAAGAGAGATTGGATAAGCAATTCACAAAGAAATAATGGGAAGATGTATGTATGGCTCCCAAATACAAAGTCTAGAAGATTTAGGAGGTTTGCTTGATGTGTTTGCATAGATATGCTATACCCTAAGCAGACTCCAAAGAATTGTTCCTCAGTTAAATTGCAAATATTGGAGGTGTGAAGGGAAAGAAAGAGATAATTGGGAACATATGTTTGGGAGTGTAATGAGTTGTCAGACTTTAAAAATTCCCTACAGACTACTTGGTCAGAAATACTGGGTAAGCAAATTGATGTAATTAAGGAAGTGATGTTTTTGAGCCGGTATACAGGATCTGAATTGCCTAGACATAGTAAGGCTTTGCTGAGTTTAATTCTGGTGGCTGCCAAAAACACAAATATTAGAAAATGGAAATCAAACTATAAACTAACTGTACTTGAAGCATGAATATAGTATCAGAGATAAAACACCTGGGAGTGGGATCTTTAGAAAAGGGTAGGAACAAATTACAAAAATGGGAATTGTGGGAACAATACATGCAGAATAATGTTTTGGAGGTGGAATGAGGTTTAAGGGAAATCAAGAAGTGAGTGAGCAATGTAATGTTCAACTGGCAACAACGGTGCAGAAGATTATATGTGATGTATAATGTTTGTAACTGATAATATTTTAATGTGATTTGCTTTCATTAATATAAAGTTAAGATTACCTATGTCTTAAGTGATAATTCAATAAAGATGTTTAAAGAAAAGATTTCAGACCCATAGCTAATCTCTTCCTACTCACAGATATTTGATAACCTAGTTTACTAGTAAATCTTCACACATACAGAATTGACAATTACCTGCTCTGTGATAAGCAACATAGATCTTAAAATAGGCTTCAATGCCATCATATATGCCTTATATACTGCTACTAACTTCATATACAACAATAAGAAAGGCAATAAAATAATAGCCAGAATTACTGATATGACCAGAGAATTTGATGTTAATTATATATTACTGCTGGACAAAGTAGATATTCTAAACTGTTTAAATTACATCACAGAATGGTTAGTGTGTTACCTATCTGAAAAGACTTTTTAGACCAGAGTAGATTTGAAGCTTTCAAACACAAACATTAAAATATTGTGTTCTGCAAGGGTCAGCATTGGGGCTATTGCTCCTCTCTCTATTTTTAAATGGCCTGATTCATGATTTACCCTTTCTCAGAGTAGTTCTGTATGCAGACGATATACTCATTCTATGTGCAGATAACTCTTAATCCAGTGTCTCACTAAGAACCCAACAAGAATTTACAAAACAAGTCAAATGAACCGCAACTAACAGACTTCCCATAAAAACTACCAAACTGGGAGTAATATTTACCACACAGTAATGATTTGTTAAAATACATCCATTTATAATACACAATGTACAGGGTAATCCCATTACTTTATAAAAATCAAATCACTGATTAACACCTGCCCCAACTCTTTCAAACATACAGAAATAACTGTGAACAGGCGCTGTCACAACTAAAGCTTTGTATAAAAAAATAATCCAACTTACTTGCTCCATCCTCTAGGCAAATTAAGAGTCAGAAGCATGCAACTTCATAAAATAGGGTATGTCCAATCCAATTTTATACTCATCCACCAACACACAACTTCTTCAGAAACAGAAGAGAAAATATGTTGATTTGCCTACTACAGGGCAAACAAATACACCACTTAATTGGCTACCACTACATACCAGAGCTACTAGCTTATTTATAGTCCTACTTCATGGTATTATGAAAGAACACTCCAGTCAACCACTGAAATATTTACTCATCATGAAGGAGCAAACATATGCACTAAGATATGGCAATACAGTAGCAGTGTAAATTTCTACACTACGTTTAGCAACGCAATTGGTGAAACAGCTTTCAGCAAACTAGCTCCTGTAACATGAAACCACTTCCCAATGGAAATTAGAAAGCAAAGAAACAACAAAAACATTCAGAAAACAAGCTAAGACAAACTCATGCGACTGCTTCAGTTATTATACAACTTGGCTTACTCAATAACAAGAAATTGTGCTAGTGTTTCTTAACCACTAGTAAAAATTAGCATATCATATATGTACATATGTAAATGTATTTGACACATTACATACATTAACTTGCATCTTCAACATTTAAATGCATTTCTACTAACCATCTTAGCAAATTGTCTTATCGTATCTAATGGCTTTAGTGCACATTTATCAAAACTGCTAAGCTTCTGTAATTACACTGTATGCCTTAATTGTAAGTTTTGTACAGTTACTATATGGTCTGCTGTGTCTGAGCCTGGGTTGTGACTGGAAAAAGTCAAACTTTCCAGCCCAGCAACCTCCTTAAACAGAAAAAGAATATAATCTGCTATTGAACCAAAAATACAATAAAGAAAAACAATATATGTGACATGTTTTGGTATTTCAGGTTAAATACCATTATAAGAGAAATATGTTTTGTACCATATTTATTTCAAGTGTCACTTTTCCAGAAACTCAATAAACCAATTTCCCCATAGCATGTCTTATAGTATCACATTTCTTAGATACCGTCCTCAGACAGTTAAGTGAGGAAAATTAAGTAACCTGATGAAGTGTGACAATATATGATTTTATTGATTTGTAAAATGTATTGAGTACAGCTCCAGTAACCACAACATTAATACAGCTGGAACATTAAGTGCAATCCAGAGACACCCCTTAAGAGAACAGTGCAAAAAGCTAAAGCTTGTGTAGAAAGACTGACAATAATTGCAACTCTAACAAAGGGCTATGCAGACAGTGCATTACAGCTGGCACACTACCTAACACAACATAAGAGTCCAGTGATAAGTGCATGTATAAAAGCTGAAGAATATGTGAATAGTTAGGTACCTTCTTCAGGACTAGTTGCAACATGTACAGAAACTTTGTGTTATCTGGTGTTCCACTGAGAGTCAATGATAACTTGTCCTTATAACAGCTCTGTCATTACAGATTATAGCAATAACCCACGCACCTGGGTGTGGGTAATGCTGGATTTACCCATGGTTGATGTGGTTTGGTCATGAGGGCGAAGCCCGAGTGGCCAAACAAAGACAACCGTGGGTAAATCCAACATTACCCACACCCAGAAGTGGGCTATTGCTATTATACAATGACATTATTTAAGAAAAAAAATAATTACTTTTCTTAAATAATAGCATTGTATAATGCCTCCTTCCTGCCCTTCCGCAGCTGTCTGGTATTCTGCGGCAGTTCTGATGTACTGCGCATGCATATGCCTACGCAGTACATCACAGCTGTGGGCAAAAGCAACGGAGAAAGCAAGATCTCCGTTGCTTTTTACAAACTGTCTCGCTATGTTAAACTCGTTTAACATAGCGAGACAGTGTGAAGCAACGGAGATCTTGCGTTCTCTGTTGCTGTAAAAAAAAAAAAGTTATAGTAATGGAAAAATGGACCTTTTGCCATTACTATAACTCTGATTTACAACGTGCACACTGACCAATCAGCATGCATATTTTTGAATATTAATGGAGGGTCACTGTATAATACTGAATTTTGTATATCAGACCTTATATTCACTTGGCATTACTTAATCTCATACTTTTCTAAAGTCACTTTACTGCCACAAAGTTAAAACATATTCACTGCAGCAGTAGTATATATAGTATTGTTTTTTTTCCTCTCACTTTACTAAAAAAGACAACATGAGCTTAAACAATAAACACAATTTCAGTCAATCTCGCACCAATTAGAAGTCCTACTTTCATTTCCTCTGTTAAAGCCATGTGCACATATATAGGTCCCACTATTAGCCTTTTATACAGACTACATCATAAAACCCATATCGCTGATGCCTCAGGCCCTCTCATTGTGTTAGTACTGGTTCCATGCCACCCTTGTTTAATATGATCTTATAAAAGTCTCTGCACCTCCTCAAACCTGAAAGAAAGATCAGATTTTTTACTCCATCAGCAGGTAATGAGTCCCTTAGCAGAAGGAATGTGCTCCACAGCAATTCCCTTTCCAGAGCCCTATCTTCAGACTACCTAAAAGTCACCATTTCTAAATGATGCAGCAACAGCATCTACTTTACACTATATTTTTGAACTTCATTTCCTTGGACACCATATTTCTGCTATAATGCCACCTCCTCAAATTCTCAATGCACTGAGTCTCCCTACTCATATTTGTAACCCACTTTAGTTTTGCAAATTAAAACACTAAGACATTCTAAAGATATAATGCAGTAGTAAAACATCTTTGCGGCATGTAATCTAACCTTGATTCACTATAAAATCTGTTTGCTAAAATCCAAACATGTACCATAAAGACAATCTGATTAAATGAATATCATTTTAACTCCATGAAATGACAACAGAAAGGAATACTGAATGAATATCTGACCAGTCTTTCTTCAAGTGAACTCCCCACCCACCATAACTAGTCAACTGATCCCATTTCATTGATAAGGACAACACACTTTCCTACTTTCTCTCTGAGTGAAATATTTACAGACTGCCTATATTCTGCTGATTAGCTCTCCTTTTGATGTTCTTTACTGTAGATATCTCTCCGCCATTGCAATTATACCTCCAAACATTACCAGTATACAGTAAATAATGCCCGATGGAATACCTCACATCTACAAAAATCTTTCTTTAAGCAGTTTTTGTGTGTCAGTTATGTTTTCCAAGATACACTAACTTCCTGGCGGAAATCATATATATATATATATATATATATATATATATATATATATATATATATATATACCCGTGGAGGTGCAACGGTAGCATTGTCGCCTCACAGAAAGAGGTTTTCCCGTTAGATTCTCGGCTGGAGTGCCTTCTGTGTGGAGTCTGCATGTCCTCCCCCTTGGTCAAGTGGCTGGGGTTCGAAAGACATGCGTGAATGGGAGTGCCTTCGTTGAAGGTTGGGTGTCGAGTTGGCACCTCGGCACCATAAGAATCTACTGCCAATCATTAGCAGACCGGAGTTCTGCTGTGGCGACCCCTAACCGGGAAAAGCCGGAAGAAGAATATTTTATATATATATATATATATATATAATACATATGTATGTATAGGTATATATATATATATATATATATATATATATATATATGTATATATATATATATATATATATATATATTTAACCTGTATCTGGCATACACGGCATGCTCTGATCCACTACTGATGGATTTAGTGATCTAATCTGATGGATTTAGGAATATAAACCTACATCAAAAGAAAGTTTTGGGTACATCTCCCACAGGATACATCTGCTGTACAACAAACTCATCATCCACATAAGGGTTAATATGCAATTACTGACCATGGGGATGGGTAAGGCCAGTCTATAACCAAATGGAATAGGTTATTTCAAGCACAAAATGGGAAACTGGCTAGGCTTAAAATGGCTCACAAGGGCAGCTGGCCTAGTACTTCCTTATGAGCCTAAACAAAAGCACTAGTTGTTCTACCAAATTGCACACATTACTTTTCATCTTCTCAGCTATTCTTCTATCATACACATTATCCCAGTCACTTTATGCCAGTTGATTCTAGCTCAGACCTCCTCATTCAGACTTCCTTTTTCTCAATCACACATCACAGATACTTGAAGCTTTTAACCTCTTCCCTTGCTTTCCCTTATATCGCAATTTTAAGCTTACTATGATTTCCCCATTTGCTGCCATGACCACTGCCTTGTCTGCCTTCAGTTTCATCCCATATGCTTTCAGTTTTACATTGTAACCTCCAAGGTTCATGTGAATTATTCCTTCTTGCTAAAAAATGTTCAACATAAATCTGCAAATGAAAAAGACTTTCTCAATGTATTAATCTCTGTTGGAAAGAAATGCATGTAAGAAAATTAAGACTGTCATACCTATTTTAAAAATGTATGTTAGAAAAGCTGATTAAGCTAAGTAAGAAGCCAACAGCCATCGGACTCCTATTGAAACCCTATGAACAGCTGTCACAATCCAGAAGTAAATTTTACTTCACTTCACTTCACATCACATCACATCTCTGGGAAATTCAGATTAATCAGTCCACCTACTGCATGTGTTCTGGATGTAAAAAGAGAAACTAGAGTACTCAGTGAAAGCCCACATAAACAAAAGATGGAGTAATAGGCATACAGACTCTTATGAAGGCACCCCAGCTGAGAATCAAACCAGAGAACCTTTTGATGATAAGCAACAATGCTACTCACTGTGCCACTATGCCACCTCAATTCAAAATACCTTGTTGTTAACTTATTAAAAATACTGACAGAAAGAAATACATGTATGCTAACTTGTATTAACCTCTGTTCTTTTAATATGTATCATGTTTGTGACAAGGAAAATTTGCCAATTTGCCAGTCTGCCAAGATTGTGGCTAAAAAATGTTGCTGCCCAGTTCAATTACCCAATTAAAAACAAAAATAAATAAATAAAGCATACTGGATCACATGCACTGAAAACAAAGTTACACATATTTGTGTCTCTCTTCCCAGTCTTTAAAAGCAATTTAACCTGACACCATTCCTCTGCTGCTCTGCTTTACCTAAGCTCTTTTTTTGATGCCTGAAAATCAACAATGACTAACCCCTTACAGTTTAGGATGTGAACTTTACAGCTTCACCTTAAACAATATCTTGTGGCTATTCCATAAACAGACAATGATAGCATCTCAGCTGCTTACCTTGAGTAACATCTACTAGGCACTACAGCTTTCTTGGTATGTACCGTTAACAGTTGGCAGAAATGCTGATGGGATACAACATCACCTTAAAAGAAACAGAAACTGAATATGAAGTAAGCCAGTAAAAGTACAATTCTTGGCATTGTGCAACTTACCAAAGGGCTGCAAAATTGGGTACTGCTGAAATTATTGCAGTTAGGGGCAGATGAGTTTGTTGTCATGACAGTATAGAGAGGTTCTCCTGAAGTGGCAAGGTAACTGAAGGTTCAGGTTAAGGATGAATGGATAACAGAGGTTTTTATGCAACAACATATTTTCATTCTTTCTTTTTTTCAAGGTACAGAGTGTTACCTTTTGCAAAGCACATTACAGTCTCTCAATGAAACGTTGCCTGTATGCACTGGGTAAAATTCTTCAGCAATAATAGAAGTAGTAGCTGTATAGTTCCACTGGAGATAAGACAGATATCAGATGCGCAAGTACACTAACTTTAATGGTGTCCATTTGTAACAAATTAATTCACTTAGTCTACCAGTATTTTTCATAACCACCACAAAATAATTCATCTCTCACAGAAAATATGAATGAAAAGAGAATTCCAAACCACTGTAGTGAAATATAAACTGTATTATACAATGTAAACTCGGCAAAGCCAATAAGCGTGCACATTGATTGGTTAATCCAACCTGCGTGCACATTGTAAATCAAAAGGAACTAATGAAAAAGTCTGGCCGCTAACGTATCATGCAGCGGCAATGGCAAAACATCAAATGGAAAAAACAACACAGTAAAGCATACCATAGCAAGCACCAAAACTGTAATAAAGTGTGCGGTATTGCAGCTGATTCACCCAAAAAACATTATCGTTATTAATACCCTACTCAGTCCCTCAGCTCGAACAGCAATTAACTTCATAAAAGCAGATCCACCCTCACTTGCGACTTGTAACCCTATTTCTTTAAAGTATACACTTTATATACCACTACAGAAGTCCTATGTAAATGGAGAAAAAGCAGCAAAACCGTAATCAAGTCTCCGATATCATACCTCAAAGCACCCAGCACCGAGTCTTGCTTCCTGATGCAGTCCTCCACCCCTCAGCTCATAAACACAAATCTACTTGGCAAAGCCAGATCCACACTCCGTCAACCTCTTATTTCAAAAGTGTATGCGTAACATACAATGTACTAAACTACATTTAACAACTGTAAAAATGCCACAACAGAAAAAAAAAAAAAACACAAAAATGCGAGCACTGCACTTCTTGATTCCGCCCCTAAACCTTTAATAAAATAAACATGAATTAAAAGTATGGACTATTTTATCTCAAAGTGCAAGAATACAAACTAAATCAAACAAAAACCTAAATAGCAGGAACACAAACATAACACAACACAAAACAAACACCATTGTACAATAGCAATAACCCACAGCTGGGTGTGGGTAATGCTGGATTTACTCACGGTTGGCTTCGCCCTTGTGACCAAACCACACCAACCGTGGGTAAATCCAGCATTACCCACACCCAACCGTGGGTTATTGCTATAATAATTATGTCAATATACAATAAATATAAACATAGAATTAATATTTATAGTTACATATTTTGCAACTTTAATGTCTTGTATCTAAACAGGATTTATATATTCTGTCAAGCTAGCATGTTTGGCTACCACTTCAGCGCTAGGTATGCATCCAGATTTTCTGTTTGCAACTTGTAGGTAGCCACTTTATACCAGGAAGCATCAGTTAAAAGAAAGTGTAGTGAGCACAACAGTTCAGAAAAATAAACATTCTTCATAGTAATAAACAATGAATGAAAAAAAGAGGAAAATTAGCTAGTATGTTAGTGAACAAAACCAGCCTAGTCTCCTCATTTCCCTGTTTAGTGGATAAACTGCAGATTTTAATTAACACCCTAACATTTCTTATCCCTCACTAGAAATTAAAGAGCTCAGTAAAAATCAGTATATAAATGAAATGAAAGGTGAATACATGGCATAAATAATAGTACCTTGACATATACAATGTTTATGACAGGGACACAACATTCAGAAAAAAATATGATCAACAAGATGAGCATAGTTCTAGAACAGTAGATGGAAAGAATTACCTTGGGGGGTAATATGAGGAAGCAGCTTTTCTGCAGTATGGCAAAAGCACAGAACCATCCTTTGGAAGACAATGAATTACAGGAAGGGAGTAATATAATATACGCTATTAAGTTGCCTACATTAAATAATAAAGAGTCAAAGTAACACACAACACTAAGAGAACATGGTTTCTTGTCTCCTAACAGTCTGTTTAGATTATGGTGCTCCAGAGATACTATCCTTTCTGTACACAGTCAAGCTTCCATTCATTCTTTCAGTATGACTTCAAGTTCCATTCCTTAGAAGCACTACCTTGCACACTGGACACTTGACCACTACTCTAATTCATGCTACATAGGTATTTTTTCGGGCTATGCTCCTATTTAGCTTCATCTAATCTTCAAAAGGCTATGGCTGGTCTGAATTCTTTATCTGCATTATTGCTTAAAAATACTGAAAAGACCAAGACAAATTATAGTATCCCCCTCTCCCCACCATCTGTAAGGTACAGTTGTGTAAGTAAACGTACCATAACAGTAGATGATTGAATGATCACTGCTGTAATAGCCTTAGCTATATGGGTTATATTCTGCCAAAGTTAAACGGCAAGCCAGCTTCCAAGGTTTCTGGGCGCCGTCCATGGATCCAAACTGTCAGGCAGTTGGAGCTGAGCTGACTAAAAGACAAGTTTGGGCACCAAGCCCTTAAGAGCTTTCTTACCAGCAGGGAGAGAGGGAGACTGAGCCATGAAATGACAATGCTAGGAACAAAAATAAATAAATGTCCAAACCCTATCATAAAAAAACACCAACAAAAAGAGGAGATGGAGGGAGTGGTTGTTACAGCAGTGATCATTCAAAAATCTATTGTTATGGAAAGATTGCTTACACAATTTTAATAAATTCATCATACTGATCACTGTTGCAGTAGACTTAGCTATATGGGTAGATTATCCTACCATAAAACATTTGGTAGGTGGAAAGAGGAAAGTCCAGGAGCCCAAGATAATGGTCCTAGTAAAGCCTGATCTAGACCTAGAGAAGGAATTAAGCGTATGGTGCTTTGGAAAAGTATGTACAGAAGATCAAGTAGCAGCTTCTAGAATACATCAAGAATAATAGAAGATGTCAAGACCCTGGTAGAGTGGGGCCTTAACCCTGCCTGGAATAGTTTTGCTATGGTGAGTATAACAAAAAGTAATAGCCTAGGGTTGCCAACCTTTGGGAATTCTTCCAGACTGTCCAGAATTAAGGGATACTGTCCGGAAAACGTAGACTGCCTTTTCCAGTGTATTGTCTGGAAAAAATAAAATCAATTATGTACAGGATGTTAATTGGGAAAAAAAACTTCTTAACAAAACTGTGGTGTTGTCTTCTCCTTTAAGGTACGCCATGTGTTGCATGCACACATGCCACCATGGATGTAAACTTATTACAGACTTGCACACAGAATTTAAATTGGCCATTTTGTTAAGAGAGAAGGCAATTGTGTGTGTGTGTGTGTGTGTGTGTGTGAGAGAGAGAGAGAAAGAAAAATTATAACTAGCAGTTCTGTTTCTGTATGATGGAGAAAGTGGTGTGTGTGTGCGTGTGTGTGTGTACATATGTATGTGTATGTGAATGTGAGTGTATGCAATTTAAACTAGCTGTTCCATTTCTGTATGCAAGAGAAAGTGTGTGTGTGTGTGTGTGTGTGTGTGTGTGTGTGTGTTGCTGTGTGAGAGTAGGTGTTTGTGTGTGTGATGAAAGCAGAGAGATGGTAGGTGTGCAAGGGGGTGGGAGTGTTTTTCACATACCTCTCAGATGTCCAGATTTAGCCTCACAGTTTTGGTCTATTTCTAATAAAATCTGTGGTTTTCTCGCAATTTATGGAAGACTAAAGTCACTAAATAATAACGTACTGTATATGAGTTTCAGAAAATGCATGCCAACACAAATCCTGTTATTCTAGCAGCTTTCTGAGTTAGAGAGAGTAATATTTAAAATATATCTCTATTTGTTGGCCATTATATCTCTCTTTATTTTAGGCTTTGCCCTTATTTCTTGCACTAAGAGGCAGAGAGGTATGCATACCTCACGACTGTCTAGATTTTTGCATCCTATTTTTGGCCAATATTCCTCATAAAATCTGTGGTTTTCTGGCAATTCACAGAGGAGTGAAGTCACTAAATAATGACATATAGGAGTTTCACATTTCATAGGTTGGTACTGGGCTATCGTCCCTAGGGCCTATACAAGCCTAGTCATAACAGTTCCCTGGATATTTCTTCCCTGGACCCCTGTCTAGCAGGGTGACTGACATGATCCCCGGTGTGAATTTCCTATCTCCCATCCAATCATTACGGTTCCTTTTGGAGAGGGCCAAGGAGGCGCTCTACTTGACATGTATGGGCAGTCTATTCCAGAGTATGGGGAGTCTCTGGGTCAGGAACCTATCCCCTCCAGCATGTTTTGTTCATTGTGATGACAAGGTTTAGATCCCTGGAGCGTGTGGCTCTGAGGGATTGGGATTTCTTTAAATGGAACATGTCCAACAGCTCAGGGCTTGACATGCCCTTGTATGTTAAGCAGAGATCGCCTCTGAGTAGATGATATGCCACAGAGTATAGCTGGATTTTTTTTAGACGGTCAGCATATGGCATCTGCTTTAGGCATGTGATTCTTTTAGTGATGTATTTCTGCGTCCTTTCCAGCTGTTGCAGATGTCCTGTGAGGTACATACCAAGCGGGGCATTATACTCTATAATGGGTCTAATGAGGGATGAGTATAGTGGGACAATGACCTCCTTTTTTCTGGATGAAAAGCCCTTAGTGATGAGGTGTGCCACATAGAAGGATTTCCTGACTGTTGTGGTGATGTGGTTATCAAAGGTGAGACCAGTGTCCACCTGTGTCCCTAGGTCTCTCATCACACTTTTTGTGTTTAGTGTACTGCCACCTATGTGGCAATTCATGGGTACATGTTTTTTTTCCAAAGGGGATAACTATACATTTCTTGGCAGTGTCAGTAATACAATCGTCTTTGGTGCAGAAGGCTGTGGATTCTACTCCACACCATGTAAATGGAATGCAGTTCTGCAGTGCACTTTTGACTGCTGATTATTTGGTGCATTTTAAGGGGGGGGTAGGGGTTCTGCACTCCTGAGTGTGTTCTCATTTGTATGAGATGCCTAGTAACTATGAACTTGTCAGTTTGTCAGCCATTCCCTGTTGTAATATTACCAGCTTACTATTTTTAAGGTAACACAGGCAATTCTTCAAGGGTAGCAGGTGCTGAATTTGTAGATAAAACCCTGAAATGTAAAGTTGTTTGCATGTAGCAACTTCTCCATTAGTTACAGATCTCTCTAATGTGGAATTATTCGGATTACTTGTACATCTGCAGAAACTGTGATTATTGACTAATATTGGTAGATCGTAATGGCAGATGTCTGAGTGGCCTTTATGGTTGAAATTTTTCTGAAACGGGTAGTTTTGTCATTATTGGTTCATGCATACATACATTTGTTTCATTGCTTACTGAAAGAATTTCAAAACTACAAATGTAAAACACATTCTAGCAAGTGGTGCTGTATTTTGCAAGGAATATAATTTAATACGATCAGGAAGGTGAATCAAAAAACACATACATGTTTGCAAGGCCCTAAAATGTGTGCAAGGAGCCTATGGTTTGAAAACAGCCCAAAGGTAAACTTAATCCTCCACTGGCCAGATGCATTTTCTTTGAATGTGGTTTTAATGCCTTTTCAATGAATGTGAATTTCAAGGCCAGAGAAGTGTACTGCTCAAGTTAAGTCTGTTTCCATTGTTTAGCAAATGGCTATTATTGTGTGTGTGCTATTTTATTTCAATATCTGTAATCATTATAGAAGTAAATGAAGCAGTATGTACACTGACAGGTTTGAGCAGTGTTTATAGTAATTAGGGAGAAATAGCCAAATAATGGAACACAGGAATGGCTGGGAAGGGGACTGCAGGAGGAGGGGCTGCCCTAGGGCCTCATTTGACCTTTATCCAGTTCTGTACATGTCCAGAATATTTGACATGAAAAGTTGGCAACCATATAATAGCCGTAGACAACCATTTGGAAATTTCTGTTTTAAAAAAGGCTGTCCCTTCTTTTTACCTTCACAAGAAATGAAAATAATTGAGCCACAGATCTGAAAAGACTTGTACTGTCAAGATAGTATCCAAGTTGTCTGTGGAAATCCAAGTTATAGAGTATCCACCCTCTCTCTCTCATTGTTAGGTTGAGGAAACAAAACAGGACGATGGATTGTTTGGCTTAAAGTAAAATCACAGTAAAAAGCACTGAAATAAAAGTCCAAAGAAGTCCAAACAACGAAAAGTTGAGTTAGAAAAAACCTTTTATAAACAACAGCTGTTGTTTATAAAAGGTTTTTTCTAACTCAACTTTTCGTTGTTTGGACTTCTTTGGCTTAAAGTAAACTCAGATACCATTTTAAGCATAAAAGAAGGATTAGTTCTCAAAGAAACCTTGTCCTCATGAGAAATTAGATAGGGTTAACTCACCATAACAGCATTAATTTCAGATACTCTTCCTGCAGAGGTCAGAGCAATCACTAAAATGGCCTTCCATGTTACAAACTTCAATTCAACCAGGCTAGCTGGTTCAAATGAAACAAATGTTACTTTTCTAACACAAAATTAAAATCCCAAAAGAGGGGCCCATTGGTTTTCTTAGAGGCCTCATGCAAAACCCCTTTCAAGAACATTTTGACATGAGACTGTATTGAAAGAGGAGGATCCACAGGCAGATATGCTGAACTGGCTGATAAGTGAACCTTGATAGAGGAATAAGAAAGGCCATAAAATAGTTACTCACACAAATGTTGTAAAACCATAGAACAGCCGCCCTGAATGGGTGCTGGCTATATTGTTGGCACCAAATAGAAAACCTTTTCCATTTGCTAATATCTGAATTTCTAATAAAAGGCTTTCTTGCTCCCATTGGTACTTGCTATATGTCATCACTAAACAAGTGCCTAAAAGGAATTAAGGCCCTATCACTGAGGCAGTCAGTGGAAGTTGACTGATGTTTGGGTGTCTCAAACACTGCTAATTCTTGTGTAAGGAGATACAGTCTGTGAGGAAGCTTGGGTAATTGCCCTGGCAATTTCCAAAAGGGAGGACCATGGTTGCCTGTGCCAGAAGGAAGCCACCAAAATGATCTTGGAGGATTCCTTCTGAATCTTCTAAAGTACACAGGATACCAGAGGAAAGGGTGGAAAAGCATACAGTAACATTCCTGTCAAGGGAAAAGAAAAGTCATCTCTCTTCCAGGCCTTCTTGCATGATGTGCTGGAACAGAATCTTACCAGTTGATTGTTCAGAGTGGAGGCAAAGAGATATACTTGAGGAACTCCCCCCATACATGGGACAAATCTTGGAAGATCTCCCTGATATAATTTCCGTTTGTAAGGGTCTTCCCTGGTCCTGCCCAGCATGTCAGCTATGCAGCTTTTCTCTGACACTATGTAGGGTGCCTGTAGAGTGAGATTGTTTTGTGAAGTTATATCCCAAGCTGATATGGCTAGTCTGCAAGGGGGTACAACCTGCTTCCCCCTGCTTGTTGATGTACCACATGACTGTGGTATTGTCTGTAACAAACTGATGTCCTGGGGACTAAAAACGATTCAAAGACTTAAGCGCCTTGATTATTGAAAGCATCTCTTTGATATTTATGTACCTGCATCTGTCCCTGATGTCTCACACACCCTGCACTTTTATCCCTCCTGAAACTGCCCCTCAAGTAAAGTCTGCAACATCTGTTGTGACTGACTTTAGAACAGTGAGGGAAAAGGGGAGATCTGAATTAAGAATATCTGTTGTCTCCACCAAATGATTTCTCTTTTGAAAAACCCCAAGCACTGGAATTTGAAAAGACAAAGGGTGTTGGTGATGGGATAAATTCTCATGTAGAGTCTTGCCAGGGGTATCATGAGACTCATAGAAGCCATGAGGTATTCCCTTGCAGTGTTCGAAGTCTAAGCAGAAAACCTTAGAAACAGATCTACATATAGATCTATTTTTTCCTGTTTAAGAAAAGCTGTTTGAACAGAAGTGCCTAGTTGACATCTCAGGAACAGAATCCTGTGAGGAGGAGTCAAAAAAGACTTTTGAATGTTCTAGTACAATCCCAGCTTGAATAAGAGATCTCTCACCCAAGAGAAAGAGATTCCTGACACTTTGAAAAAGACTGCAGAGATAAGCAAGTAATCTAAATATAGCTATAACTGGAGCTTCACACTTTGTGAATACTCTTGGTACAGTACAGAATTCAAAGGGTAAAGCAGAGAACTGACACATAGGCCATAGGCCTGGAAGAAGCATCAACAGAGTCATACACACACTCTGTAAACAATGAGTCATTAAGTGACCTGTGTAATGGAAGAAAATGAAAGTTATCTACTTACCATAACATTAGCTCCATGCTGTCTGATTTTCTTCTGCTTCAAACATGTAGGTTGTCTGATCTAACATTATCTGACCTCTGTGTTAATATCAATGCTTTTTTGGAATTAGACCTCGGACTCCTCCACTACATATAATTCTCTAAGCTGTACCTCAGATACTCAGATTGAGTTTACCCCTAGGAAAGGAACTCCTGGCCAGACAGATGGGTAGCAGCTAATGAAAAGTATTTCAGTCTAGTGTGACTGTGCACAGACAGGGAGTAACATCTACTCAATCATCTCAAAGTCATAGATGACAATTTGGAAGGGGGTAGGGGGGAGTTTAAAGCAGATGAAAATCAGACAACATGGATCTAATGTTATGGTAGGTACATAACATTTGTATCTAATGTCCATTTTCATCCATTCAATCATGTGGGAATGAATCCTAAGCTGCCAAACTTGGTGGTATCAAGGACATTCCTGTGTATGGTGGAACAAAAGGATGAATGTGACCATGATTGTGTGTCCAGCTTACAGTGAGACACAAAGGTATGTACCATTGACCATGTGGCTGCTGCACAAATATCATCAATGGATAATACTCTACTGAAGGCTGAAGAAGTAGAAACTGCTCTTCTTGAATGTGCTTTGGACTTATTAGGCAAAGTTAAGTTTTTCTTGCAATATAAGGAGAAATGCAATCTGATAACCATCGGTATAAGGTTACTTTAAAAACTGTTTTTCCCAATTTTGGTTTGGAAAAGGAAATTAATACTTGATCATCCTTTCTGAAAGCTTTTGTCCTGTAAAAACAAAATCTGATTTGTCTGTGAACATCTAACAAATGTAGAAGATATTCTCCTTTGTTTGAGTACCTTGGAAAGAAGAACGGAAGATCGATGAACTGGTTTAAATTAGTATCAGATGCCAACATAGGAATAAAGGATGTGTTAGTTCTAAGGGAGACTGTCTTTGTGAGAAAAAACAGATAAGAGGACTTTGATGATAGGGCCTGAAGTTCTGAGATCCATCTGGCTGATGTTACTAAGACTATGAAAATAGCTTTCCAAGTATGACATTTTAAACCTAATGTGCTGGTAGGTTTAAAAGGAGCCTGAGTTAAAGTTTGTAACAGAATGGTGATATCCCATGCTGGTGCTACAGCTCTAATGGGAGGTGTCAAAAGAAAAGCAAGTTTGAGAAAGGCTTTTGAAATACCATAGACATATCATAACGTCCAACATGAAAATTGGAAATAGTTGCCAATTGAACCTTAATAGTTGCAAAACTGGACCCTTTGTCAAAGAGGTCCAACAAATACTCGAGTATGGAAGGAACTGGTGCTGAAAAGGGGTCCAGACCTTTGGAGTAGGTCCAAATTGAAAATCTCTTCCATTTGCTGTTTTAAACTTTCCTAGTTAATGTTTTTTGTGAGACAGAAAATATATTAACTACTGCAGGGGGGAAGACTAGCATCTCTGGCTATGATAAAACTGGAGGACCATGTGGTTAATTTCATGGACTTCTGATCTGGAGGAAGCAGTGGGATGGGTGAGTTAGTAGACGTGGATAATGATCCAACATCCATGGAGGATGAACCAGAAGAGGGCCATAGGAAGGGTAATTATGTTTGTCAGGGCCAAAATGCAGCAACGAGGATCACTCTGGCCTTGCACTACCTTGCTTTCTGTATAAATTTGTTCATTAAGGGTAAAAGGGGGAAAAGCATACAGAAGACCCAGGGGCCAGCTGTGGACCAGAGCATTCCTCAGTAACTCTCCCGTGGGGAGATCAGGGAAAATACCTGCTGTATTTGTTGCTTAGATAAGAAGCAAAGAGGTTGCAGCAAGGCTGCCCCCAGTAACTGAAAATGGTTTATCACTGTAGAATTGACAGCCACTCATGAGACATCAGGACTGTCCTGCTCAATTTGTTCATGAGTACATTGGAGGTCCCTGATGTGCATTACTATCAGAAAGCATTGGGAATATACTGCACATTACCGGATCCTCATGGATTCTCAACAGAGAGGATAAGAATGAGTTACTCCTTATTTGTCAATGTACCACACAACAGCCTTGCTGTCTGTTTGCATGGATAACACACGACTGGGGAGTAGTTCTGAAATGCCTGCAATGCTAGGAGGACCACTCTCAACTCCAAGAGACTGATGTGATGATTGGCCTCTACTCTCGGCCATGTGTCGTGGGCCATCTTCCCGTCAAAATGCTCCCATCCCACCCCAGAAGGGATGTTCATGGTCACAACTGAAATTGGCAAATCTGTCTGGAAAAAACAGCCTTTGGTTACAGACGGGGATGATTATCCACCAAGATACACATTTTTTTCAGACTTTCAAAATCTGAATGTCTGCAGATAGAGGTTGGATGGATTGAGACCAATGTACTGCTAAAATCCAATGCAGTACTCTCATAAAAATCTTCCTAAAGCAATCATTAAAATTGTGGATGCCATGAGACCCAAGAGATGAATGATTAATCTCACTGGCGGTTTTGAGTTGTGTAGAACCTGAAGTGCTGTGAGATGAAGTGATTTGACCCTAGACTGGGGAACACTGACTATCTGATGTTTGGTGTTTAGGTGGCATTCTACAAACTCTATTGTCTTGAGTTGGAGTCAGTTGACATTTTGGTAGGTTTATAGAGATTCCTAAGTTCAGAAGCAACAGGAGTGCGTGTTCTCAGTGCATGAGAAAATGATTATTGGTGGGGGCAGTGAAGAGCCAGTCTTCTAGATATGAGAAGACATGGATCCCAGTAGGTGCAGGTGTTTAGCTACTACTGCCATAATCATGGTGAACACCCTGGGGGTTGTGTTGACATCAAATGGCAGTGCTCTAAATTGGAAATGATTGGCTCCCAGCTGGAAGTGGAGAAATCGCCAGAAGTATTTTGATGTGATACTAGGCATCCTGGAGATCTGTACAGCACATCCAATTGCCCTACCTCAGAGGAGGCAAAATGGACTGTATTGTGAACATTCAGAATTTTGTCCATTTTACAAACTGGTTTAGGTTTAGGTGACTTAGATCCAAAATGGGCTTTGGGTCCCCAGTCTTCTTTGGTACTAATAAAACCTGGAATAGACTCCTGATTTTAACAGGTCATTGTGTACAAGTTGGATTACTCTTTTTTTAACAGCTCTGAAATTTCTGTGTAAAGGCTGCCTGCCTAGCTGGATAGAATTTTGTAAATAATTCTACACTAATGTCTTTCGGCTTTTCCAGGTTAGGGGTCGCACAGTGGAACTCCGGTCCGCTATTGATTGGCAGTGGATTTTTAAGGTGCCGAGGTGCCAGCCCGATGCCCAACCTTTAAAGAAGGCACACCCATTCATGGACGCACCTACCTGCATGTCTTTAAATGTCACTCGACCGTGGGAAGGACATGCAGACTCCACAAAGAAGGCGCTCCAGCCGAGAATCGAACCGGAGAACCTCTTGCTGTGAAGGGACAATGCTAACCACTGCACCACCATGGCCTTTGAATATTATGATCCACAGGCTTGTTTTTTCAAATGTAAGCAAACTAAATGTAAGAAAATTGTGTATGTTCTGAGCTTCAAAAATATAACCACAGTGCACCCTGCTAGAAGAAAGCTGATAAGTAAAGCATTGTATGATTGTTTAATCTCAAGCTCGGAGACGGGCTGTCTGGCCTGGAAATTCTTTCCATTGTCTTAACTTAAGAGATAATTACTAAGGTTTTACATGTAAAGTCTCTTTTATTGCTGTGGTTTCTTGGCAGCTGCAAGATCAAAGAAATGTTAAAATTTTGAGTTTCTGTTAGCCTGGGAACTAAAGCAGAAGTGATAAAAATGATGTAATGTGAAATGACTCAGCAGTACTGTGTTATCAATTTAAGATTTTCTCAGAGAGAAAGATTCAGCATTTTGGATTTTGTCTGAAGCTGACAACAGCTCACCAGCACTCTGCAATGTATGCAAGTAGTTATTTAAAACTTAGAAATTTAACCAGATTAGTCTAGCTGTTTTCTATATTTATGTCAGACTATCCTGCAATATTGTTTTAAAGCATTTTCCTGTGATCTCTGAACTCTTGATTAGCACTGTGTTGAATTGATGAGGTTTGTCTTGTGTTTTTATTATTTATTATTAAATATGTTTAAACCTTTTAAGTGTGGCTGTTTTGTGTAGAGATAATTTAAGCTCTTAAAGAGTACTTGCATGTATTTGGTGATACTGTCCAAGCCACTCAACAGTCCTGCTCGGTCACATTTACTGTTTGGATAACAGTAACATTACACAGTGAAACTGGTCACCCTTTGGGAAGGGCTTATTAGTAGCTGATAAGAGTAGTTGGTAGCAGTGATTACTACCTTATAGCCTTGCAGGAGGGGCATAGCTGGAGAACCTGTGTCAGCTTTCCCCAGGAGTGTCTTTGTATTTGTATGTAAACTAAATCTCAAAGTGTGTGTGTGTGTGTCAGCTACTTGGGCAAGGACATGAAGCACTGGTTGGACAGAGAAGGTACTGGAGGTTTTGCCTTAACTACTCAGCTGAGATCTGAACCCTATAGCTGTACCAGTGGGGAGTCTTACGGGGGATCTGGACAGAAAGGGAGAAACCATCCTCAGACTGACTGATCTCTGTGTGCTCTTAAGGGAAATTGTAGTTTACTCTGTGTGTACTTGTTATCCCTCCCAATGTGCATGCCCCTCACTGTTGCTAGTGGAGAGGTTTGAGGCTCCTTGATTACCGGGCCAGTGTGCGGGCGTCACATATTAATTGGTTGGCAGTGGTGGGATATCCACACCACATATTAATTGTTTGGCAGTGGTAGGATATCCACATCAGATATTAATTGTTTGATAGCAGTGAGTTAGCCACATCACATACTAATTGGCTTGTAGAGGTGTGGACAGTGAATTCCTGTAGCTTGTGTACAGTGATCACTGAAGGTGTTTTTGTACTCTAAATCAGCCATGCAGTGAATATTCAGAGTTTAGATCACAATTGTTTTATTTATTTTGTTAGAATAGTCAGTCAGGGAGAGCAGGCAAGCATGTCAGCAGAGGAGTACGGTAAGCTGACAAGGAGCCAGTTGGCTGAGATGTGCCAGGCTAAAGGACTAGTGCATGGAAACCTGACTAAAGCAGATAGGATTGCAGTTTTAGTCACAGTTGCATCAGAGAGTAGCAACAAGGACTATGACCAGACTGGCCATGGAGATGTACAACACTCAGAGAATGGACAGCTCAACCTTTCTGTAGAGGATTTAAAGATCCATCTGGAGCTAAAGAGACGAGTTGGAGGACAGGCGTTTGGAAACAGAAGCAGCAGAGAGACTGAGACATCTACAGGCTGAGGTGAATGAAAAGCTGCTAGGCCTGGAAGCTGAGAAGGAGAGGCAGAGGCAGCATGAAAAGGAGATGCTGACTCTATGCCAGCATCATGGAGGTAATGGGGAAGGGAGAAAACGGACCCCAGAAGCACAAAAGGTCAGTAAATTTCTTCTGCAGTTTAGAGAGGGGACAATTTTAATAGTTGTATTCATATATTTGAGAGGGTATGTAAACAGTATGATGTTGACCAAAGGCTCTGGGTATGGTTCCTGACCCCCTTACTCCATGATAAAGTGTAACTATGCTGTCTAAATTATCTGATCATGAATTTTTTGATTATACTGCTAAGACTTGTTTGCTAGAATTTAAGTGAACACCTGAAGCTTATAGGAAAAAGTTTCTGGACAATAGACGCAAGGGCAGAAGAAAGTGTGTGAATATGTTGCTGAACTAAGTACTTATTTTCATAGGTGGGTGAGTGGATGTCAGGTCACCACTTCTGAAGGGTTGGCAGACCTTTTGGTGAGGGAACAAACCCTTAGCACTTTGCCTGAGGACATGAGAATCTGGTTAGCTGATAGACAATGCGCTACTTCAGATGAGTTGGGGAAAAAGGGAGACCTATACCTAGCAAGCAGGGCATCACTGCACAGGAAATGGACACCCAGTGCTGCTCATGGGTCTAAAGGAACCCATGGTGGGCAGCCCAGACTGCCCCAACAGAATCTGCCATTAGCAGGGGAAGCCACTAGTCCAGGTACATGTCCAGGACATAGGCTTAAATGTTTTGAATGAAACTAGTGGCGCCATGTGGCGTATAGATGTCCACGGAGTCAAGGTGGGGAACAAAAGGTGAGGAAGCCAGTAAGTGGGGAGGACAAATGCCAACAGTAGGTTGTCTTGAGTCAACAAGGGTACCAAATTACCACCAGAGGTTATATCCTATTGTAGTGAATGGAAAAGTGGCCATTGCTGAGAGACACAGCCTCTGACATAACCATTGTGCAGCCTGCAATGGTTACATAGGAGCACTACTTGCCTGGGCAGTCTACTCCAGTCAGAGCTTTAGGAGGGACCCCAATCCAAACACCGTTGGCTAGGGTTCACCTTGACTGGGAGGGTGGAAAAAGGAAGACAGCAAGTAGGTGTGTCTGAGGATATACTTGCAGATATCCTGATAGGGAAGGATTTTGGTAATGCAGTACCATGTGCTCATGCGGTTACACACAGTCAGGCTTTAAGACAAGCATGTGGGTCTGGTACCCTGGGGGAGACCCAGACAGACCACACACTTGCAGCCAGGACTGGTGAGGTGGCTACTTCAGGGAGGGAGCTACACTGTAGCAGTGAGACATGAGGTGAGCCACAGCTGCTTGTGGGTACTGATGTTTCCTGGGACAGAGTGACTGTAATGGCAGAGGTGAGTAGTAGTACCCAGGCTGACAGTGAGGCACCACTGTCAGAGAACACCAGACTTCCTGTGGAAGGGGAGCTGGAAAGGGTTACAAAGAGAGA
Source organism: Protopterus annectens (assembly GCF_019279795.1). Taxonomy (NCBI): domain Eukaryota; kingdom Metazoa; phylum Chordata; order Ceratodontiformes; family Protopteridae; genus Protopterus; species Protopterus annectens. Next base: position 637,374,285 of record NC_056743.1, read on the forward strand.
GTTGAGACAGGCTCAGCTCTCAGACCCTGAGGCAGGTAGCTAGTGAGGCACCTGATTCTCAAGGGAAGTGGGAATCTGTATAGTGGGATAAAGGGTTACTGTATAGAGAGTCGTTCCCTGAGGGAGGGCTATAAAGTGAGAGAATACAGCAGTTGGTAGTGCCCACAGCCTACCATCTGGCACTTCTAGCCATAGCCCATGATATTCCCTTTGCAGGTCATATGGGCATAAGACGTACAAAGAGACATATTGTATTTGCCTGGGATTTCCAGAGATGTAACAGGGTACTGGAGGACATGTGAGCAGTGCCAAAAGGAAGGCAAGGCAGGAGACAAGGTAAGAGCTCATTTGATGCCTTTGCCAGTGACTGAGGAGCCATTTCAGAGGGTAGCTATGGATATTGTGGGGCCTCCGTGTACCCCAAGTTCCACCGGGGAAAAGTATATCCTAGTGGTAGTAGATTATGCTACAAGATACCCTGAGGCAGTGGCTTTGTCCTCCATTGAGGTGGAAAAGGTGGCAAATGCTTTGCTAAAGGTTTTCAGCAGGGTAGGTTTCCCAAAAGAAATACTGACTGACAATTTCATATCAGACCTGCTGGCTTGTCTGTGGAAGTAGTGTGGGGTGAAGCACCAGAAGACCACCCCTTACCATCCCAGGACTAATTGTCTTGTTGAGAGGTTAAACTCTACACTCAAGTCCAAGCTATGGGCAATTGCAGACCAGTTTAAGAGGGAGTGGGACAAATATTTGCCCCATCTGTTGCTTGCTTACAGAGGGGTTCCCCAGGAATCCACAGATTTTTCACCCTTTGAGTTGTTGTATGGGATAGGGTGAGGGGGCCTCTAGATTTAATTTGAGATGAGTGGGAAGGTGAGTGTAAATCTCACAAGAATTCTGTTGTGGCATATGTCCTAAACCTCAGGACAAGGCTCTGGGAACTCATGGGCCTGGCCCAGGAGAAGCTGGCAGAAGCCCAACAACAGAAAAAGGTCTGGCATGAAAGGAATTCTCAAGCTGGAGAGTATGCTGTAGGGCAGCAGGTATTGGTTCTCATTACTGTCAGACACAACAAGCTGCAAGTAGCTTGGGAAGTACCCCACAAGATGGTAAGGAAGGCCAGTGATGTTAACTACATGGCAGAACTGTGCAGCAGGAGGCAGGGGCACAAAGTGTACCATGTTAACATGAAACCTTATCATGATAGGGAGGCCCTTGTGCCGAGTAGTTGCAGTGGATTGCAGGAGGAGTCTGAGGGAGATCTGGTGACTGATCTCCTCAGTAAGGCTCGAACTGACACCTAAGTGGAAGGGGTTAGCAGTGTTCCAGCAGCTATCTCCTACCCAGGTTTGAAAAATCTGAGCAGTGTTACAGGAGTTTGCGGACATGTTCAGTGGGAAACCAGGGTGTACCCACCTGGTGCAGCACCAGGTGGATACATGACCCCAAAGGACTATTAGGCAGGCCTCTTATAGGGTGTCTGAGAGAGTCAAACCGACTCTAAAGGAGGAGATACAGGAAATGTTGGAACTAGGGGTAATTCAAGAGTCCAACAGTCCCTGGGCCTCCCCAGTGGTGCTGGTGCCAAAGAATGATGGCAGCACCAGGTTCTGTGTGGACTACAGGAAATTAAATAGTCATACAAAGTCAGATGCTTACCCCATGCCTAGGTCAGATGAAGCCCTAGAGCAACTGAGTGGGACTAAGTATCTTACCATCAGTGATCTTACCAAGGGTTACTGGCAGGTGCCCTTGACTCCCAGTGCTAGAGAGAGGTTAGCCTTTGTTACCCTTTTTGGCTTGTATGAGTTCACAAAGATGCCCTTTGGGATGAAAAATGCCCCAGCAACTTTCCAGAGGCTGGTAGATCATATCCTAGCAGGAGGGTTTGCCCTTGCTTACTTAGATGATATTGCCATCTACAGCCATTCCTGGCAATAGCACCTACATGTCAAGTAGGTGCTGGGCAGACTACATAGGGCAGGGTTGAACATTAAGCCAAGCAAATGTCAGGTGGGTATGGCAGAGGTCTCCTACCTGAGACATAGAGTGAGGAGTGGTAAGCTCAGGCCAGAACCTGCCAAAGTAGAAGCCATGCAGGCATGGCATGCTCCTGTTGCCAAAAAAGCAGGTGAAGGCATTCTTAGGGACAAGCAGAGTACTACCAAAAGTTCATCCCCAGTTATAGTACCATAGCTGCTCCCTTCACAGACCTGAGAAGAAAAAACAGGCCAGATAAGGTAGTGTGGACCATAGCATGTGAGCAGGCATTCCAGAAGCTTAAAGAAGCTTTGGGAGGACCCCATGTGTTAGCCAGTCCAGATTACAGCAAGGAATTTGTTGTGCAGGTGGATGCTTCAAACCATGGGGTGGGGGCTGTACTTAGCCAGATTTATTCAGAGGGAGAAGAGCACTCAGTGGTTTATCTCAGTTATAGACTTCAACAAAGGGAGGAATGCTATGCAGCTGTAAAAAAAGGAATGCCTAGCTATAGTGTGGACACTACAGAAACTTCAGCCTTATCAGTATGGAATGAAATTCACTGTAGTTACTGATCACAATCCCCTAACATGGTTATACAGAGCCAGCCAGCAAAATGCCAAGTTGCTAAGATGCAACCTAGGGTTGCAAGCATATGACATGTCAGTGCAGCAGCGCAGTGGGATTAGCAATGCCAATGTAGATGGCCTCTCAAGATAGGAAATGGGGTAAGGTATACTCAGATAGACCTAACCCTCTCAAGCAACGTTTCTCAAGGGTCACTTAAAAAACTAGCTTGAGTTCTCCAGGTGGGGTGGGGGGATGTGAAGGCTGCCAGCCTAGCTAGATAGAATTTTGGAAATAATTCTGTGTCGCTGTAAATATTAATATGATCCACAGGCTTGTTTTTATAAATGTAAGAAAGCTAAATGTAAGAAAATTGTGTATGTTCTGAGCTTGAAAAATGTAACACTGTGCACCATGCTGGAAGAAAGCTGATAAGTAAAGCACTGTATAACTGTTTGATCTCAAGCTCAGAGACAGGATGTCTCAGCTGGAAATGATTTCTACTGTCTTAACTTAAGAAATAATTACTAAGGTTTTACATGTAAAGTGTCTTTTATTGCTGTGGTTTCCTGGCAGCTGCAAGATCAAAGAAATATTAACATTTTGAGTTTCTGTTAGACTGGGAAATAAAGGAGAAGTGATAAAAATTATGTAATGTGAAATTACTCAGCAGTACTGAGTTATCAATTTAAGACTTTCTCAGAGAGAGATTCAGCATTTTGGATTTTGTCTGAAGCTGATAACAGCTCACCAGCACTCTGCCTTCTATGTAAGTAGTATTTAGAACTTAGTATTTCTCTTAGAGTTAGACAGGAATTTAGCCAGATTAGTCTAGCTGTTTTCTATATTTATGTCGGACTATACAGCAATACTGTTTTAAAGCATGTTTCTGTGATCTCTGAACTTTTGATTAGCACTGTGTTAAAATTGATGAGATTTATCTTGTGTTTTTATTATTTATTATTAAATATTTTGAAACCTTTCAAGTGTGGCTGTTTTGTGTAGAGATAATTTAAGCTCTTAGAGAGCACTTGCATGGTGATACTGTCCAAGCCACTCCAATAGTCTTGCTGCTCAGTCACACTTACTATTTGGATAAAGTTAACATTACACAGTGAAATTGGTCACCCTTTGAGAAGGGCATTACTAGTAGCTGATAAGAGTATTTAGTGGCAGTGATTACTACCTTATAGCCTGGCAAGGGGGGTATAGCTGGATAACCTGTGCCAGCCTTCCCCAGGAGTGTCTGTGTGTTTGTATACAAACCAAATCTCAAAGTGTGTGTGTGTCAGCTACTTGAGCAGGGACACAAAGCACTGGCTGGACAGAGAGGGTACTGGAGGTTTTGGCTTTGCTACTCTGCTGAGATCTGAAACCTATAGCTGTGCCAGTGGGGAGTCTTATTGGGGATCTGGAGAGAAAGGGAGAAACCAGCCCCAGACTGACTGCGATCTCTGTTTTCTCTTAAGGGAAATTGTACTTTACTGTGTGTGCACTTGTTATCCATCCCAATGTGCATGCCCCTCACTGCTGCTAGTGGAGAGGATCGAGGCTCTTTGATCACTGTCTAGTGCATGGGCATCACATTCTGTGGCTGCAAAGTCCCACTGATTGTGTGGAACATCAGGAACTTTCTTATTTTTCTGGGATGGAAAGAGAAAAATAATTGAATAGTCTCTAGATATTATCCTTACCATCAATTAATCTGATGTTATCTTCTGCCAGGCTTAAGAGTGTAAGGAAATACATCCCCTGACTCTCTCCAGAGTGCAGAAGACATGTATTCATCTTCTTCCTGATCTCTTTTTGTGGTGGTGAAGTATATTAATTCCTGGTGAGAGTATCCTTGACTTTTGGTCCAAATAAGGTGTAACCATTGTAAGGGGCATTAAAAGATGACAATGCCTTCTACAAGGCCACATAGTTTTATCCAGGTGTGGAGGTGCATGGTGATGCTTGTGCCTGCTGCTATGGCCATGCCATCAGCTGCATTTGACAGCAGACACATGGCCACATTGGAAAAACATGGTAGGGTGGAAAGGTGGGAGTCCACTGTCTTCTGAACATCAGCTGTCAGTACCCCTGAGAGAGACTTGACAATCTCTTTAGTCAAGTCTCTCTGGAATCTTATTAAATGGGCAAGACAGTTCAGCAATCTGAGAGAGAAAGTCACTGATAGGTCTGCTTTCCAAATCTGTCCCTTGCACTAGATTGTCTATTAAGAGAATGAGCATATGAGCTTCCTTACAACAGATCTTTTTTGGTAACTGCTGCCACCACCACAGCATCTACTGGTGGACCTTTACTCTAGTACTTCCAATCTGTAGGTGCTGATAAAATTCTATTGACCCTATTAGCTATGGGCTCCACACACATCAGGGTCTTTTCATGCCCACTGAGCCATAAGATCTATAAGAGGATCAATGAGTGTTGCCACCCAGGACGATGTTGGTCTGGTACCAAAAGACTTCAGGAATACTGACTCATCAGGTAAAGGGTCTTGGAATGACCAACTCCCTCTCTGTTTCATTAATTCAAGGATGTCAACAAAGGTGACATCTTCAGAGAAGGAATAAGGGTAACCCTCTTCTTATTCCAAATCAATATCTTCAGTGAAAAATTATGCTGAAGAGTCCAATTGCTTCTGTTTGCATGTCTTCTTTCTGGGAACACCTCTATGGGAGTGTAAGAAGGGATTTTTTAATTGTAAAACATTCCATTTTGGAGTGGATTGGGTATTAAATGGTAGGGTCAAAACCCATTAAGGTATTTTATATAGCCATTGTTGCAATATTACGGGTTTTAGTAAGATACACATGTTTATATTGAGTGAGGGTGTCTTATTGACACCTATTAAGGACACTCTTGTTGTCGTTTATGCATTATTGTATTTAGTTTTATTAATTGTATTTATGATAAAAATAATTCTTGATGAGGTAATAGTTCAAGAGTGGGGTCGATTGATGTAACAATTCCCTACTCTGAGACCATACTATATAATGTATATGGAATAAAGTTAGGATACGGCAGGAGATTTTAGGCTGTGTATGATATGTCTTTTTAAGAAGGGAGTTCGTTGGATTGATACGGACAGTTCCCCTCTATTAAAATCTTTTAAAACTTTTTTAAAAAAAACTTCCTCAAGAAATTTTAAAGTCTTCTTATACTTATAGTTTAAGATATAATAATTTTAAAGGTTGTATGTGCATCACAAAATCTTTGAGTAAGGAAGTGACGTGTATGTAATGCAGAGTATGATTGCCTTTTGTGTATATAAAGAGCGTCAAAATTTAAAAAGCTGTAACGTTTCTCTGAAGAAGCTACTCTATTTTGACTGGCGAAAACGCTTTGCTATAGTGTGGAAAATAAAATTATTTTGCGTTAAGAACATTACACACCAGTTGGCGTGATTTGTGAACGGTGGAGCTATATCTGTCTTTGTTCTGGAAGTTTTGGATTATTTGCTGGGGTTTTAAAAGAAGTATAAATGGCAAACTCTAACACAAACTATTTTTTATTGTGGTAGTATTCTTTAGGTTCTAGGTCTTAAACTGAATTTTATAAGTCACAGTAAACACAGTAACTATTACATTTGTAACAATTTGAAAACAGCTTACAATATCTCAGCAACCACTCAGGTTACAAACATACTGTCGTCAGCATTTTATTCATCTAGCTGAGAGCTTTCATATGATGCTAAAGAGTTCTGTTTGTGTTACTTGCTTGCTGAGATATTTAGACAAATGTAAAAATTATATCTATGCAAATTAATATCATAAAAACAAGTTAATATCTTTTTACCTGCACTACACAGAGGTCAAATATCAATGCAGTTGAGTTTGCCATTGTGTGAGGTTTAACAAGAAATCTTTTAAAACCTTGTACATAGCATGGTTTTGGAATTATTGATGCAAATATGAACAAGCAATATTTGATGCCTAGAGGCGTCAGTAGGATTTAACTGCAGATGCACCTGGAGGCATCACTCAGATGTAATGAGTTAAACACTTGTAGAATTGATCAGAATCAGCTTCAAAGTGCCTTTTCTTATCCTGTGGAATTCTTTTAAGCATGTCTGCAGCAGCCTTTCCATAGAATTTGTCTTGCTTGTGATCTGCAATTTTTTGTCTTACTCTAACCATAATATCATGCAGTTCAGAACTAGTAGTTTGATTTGACTCTAACATTAGCACAGTACTTTGAAATACCTGCACAACACTGTGTATGAAACAGCAGTATAGTCTAGGTATGGACTCGCTTTCTTCATCTCTATAGGCATCCCAAATTACTTTGTGGCATTCTTCTTCTCCCCGTGAAACAAAGTAAGACTGCAAAGCAGACCATGCTAGTAGTATTCGTTCAAGTGCTGGAAGTAATGATAACTATCTCGTTGGTACATGATGAAGAATGTCTTGATACTCAAGTTCAACAAACTTGACTCTGAAGAAGCCAATTATTTGGTGAAAGCGCTTAGTCGGTGTGTATTAAAGGATATACTTCCAAGGCTTGGTGTGGTTGCTGGTCTCTCGAAGCAGTTGCCGTGATTTCTCTATTTCTAGTTCTTTACCCTGTTTTGGGAGTTGTTGCTGTTTGAAACTTGAAAAATGACTGGAGCTGTGCAGTTTTTTTGGCATATCCAGAAAATTCTGCATAAACTTTGAGAACGAGAATTTCAACGTCCATTGACAAAGTATTGCATGCCTGTTTAACACAATTATGCAGAATATGCCACTTACAATCCGCCAAAATTAGTTCAGGATTTCTTTTTTTCAGTTTCTCATACAGAGAAATTTTCTTGCCAAAATTGACTGCAGCATTATCCCCCAAAATGCAGACACTCTGCTTATATCAAATCCATTTTTCTCTATCACTTCAACTAATATACCCCATTTCTGCCTCACTGCTTTCATCTGTATCTTCATAAAAGTCTAGCAAACCATATTTTATTCCTTCTTGTTTTGAAAAATACTGCATTTTAACTGGAAAAAGTTTAACGCTTCCTTTGTTTGAAGAGTCAGTTGCTATTGAAAAGTGCTTTGATTCTTGTAAGTCAAAGATCAACTGTTCTTGTGAAGCAGGAGCGAGAACATTTTCAATTATACTAGTTGCTTTTGTTCTGCCACAAGCAGTCTTTTTCACAACACTAGATTCTGGGAAAATAGTTCCCATTATCTTGTTACCACAATCTTGACTTGCATAGCTGTGATGATGCTTAACACTGTGGTAAGTTAGAGTTACTTCAGCAGCTGTAATAAGATCGTCCTCTTTGGTATTTAGTTTTCTGAAGAAGCTCATGACTGTACTTTGCTTAATCTGCTTCATATTTTTATTATGCTTCTCCAATGTTGCATGCACTACTACTGATCTGCGTCCCTCGTACTTCACTGTAACTGTGTGATGGCAATTTTTGCATTCTGCTTCAGACTCTGCTTTCCTACCCAACCAATCCTTAAAATCTTCTTTTAATCATTCATCATTGAATGAACAGTGATGCTTCTTTTTTGCCTTTATACAATTTTCAGATTCAGAATCCCAGTGCTTTGATTCAGCCATTGAGACTTGCGAGGTTTTATTGAACATGCGCAGTGCAGTCAATGCAACAAATTAAGTACAGTAGACCGAGTTATCCAGCACCCATGGGGATTGGTACAGCACAGACTCTCCTTCCAGGGCAGGCAGCTATAGGTTCGATCTTAAGGTGTCATACATGGTGGATGATAGTCCAGCCACACCCAAAACATGTAGATGCAGAGCTCTTACATTTTTTTATGGATAAGAAATTTCTTGGTTGGAAAACCAACCCAGAAGAAAGTGACTGTGTCTGTGTGAGATAGAGAGAGATCAGAAGAGAGAGAGTGTAATGCCATTATTCCTGGACATTTCTGAGTTTTTTTAATTACTTACGGGAGATGCTATAAAAGTCCTGGAGACTCCAGGGCAATCCTGGAGAGGTGGCAACCCTAGCAGAGGAGTTGTAGGCACCAAAGGCCTTAAAGAGTTAACTACACTAAAATAGTACAACAATTAAAGTTGACTGAAATTCACTAAATTTAGAAGTTAGTGAGAGAAAATCTCTCACAGCAGGACAGAAATTGCAGTAAGAAGAAAATAATATAAATATTATAACCTACTGTCAAGAACAGCTCTATGTGCTTGCCTGTACTGTTCAAATGGCAAACAAGATCTGAGTATCTGAGGTACAACCTATGGAATTATGGGTAGGAGAGGAGTCACAATTCTGGATCCAATAAGCTTTGACATCAGCGCCAAGGTCGGATCCCATTAGCTCCCACAGCCCACATGCTTGAATGGACAAAAACTGGATCTAAATTATTTAACGCAGATTTTCTGTCACAAGCAGGAACTGCAGATAAAAAATTCTTCATAGTTTCACAATTAGTTAGAACAAACTAATATATGAACCTGACAATTCAAGATTCTGAAAATCAAAGCTGCAGAAATATGCACTTTTTCCCTATACTCATCAATAATTTTCCCCATCCTTATCAGAAAGGATAGGATTGGAATTAACTGAATGTTTAGTAGCAAGCAGTAAGATCAAACTAAACCTACATCTGCTGGTCATGTTTGGAAATAACTTATAAAAACTTAAAACCTTATACATCCTATCTGCCTTTTTAGGGGCAGCAGACTGACTTTCAGGAAAATTACAAGCAGTAGCAAAAGCACATTCTCTAAAGCTGACAGAACAAAAGGAATGTGTGCAAGTTCTGGAAATTACTTCTGTAATAACTCACACTATTTTCTTTTTTTTCAAAACAGGTTTATTGTTTTAACATATAAGAGAAATATCATAACAATTTTACTCACACTATTTTCTGAGGGACTGAGAAATCTAGCAATAGTCTCAAAAAGAGAAACCTCACAGGGGGAATCAGAAAATGAGCTCTCTGAGTCTGAATCAGAAAACAGAGGAGAAAAGCCCATATCTTACCTTCATCTTCTTGTTCAGATTCAGAATCTTTTCAGAAGAGGTAGACCCTTATCTTTTACCAGAATCTGCTTTACAATAAGGATAATAGTCTGAATTAAACCCTGAACCAGATCCAGTAAACTACTCCTATCTAAGGAAATTTGAGTAGTAAACACATGCTTAGTTTTCTATTTCTTTTTGACAGGAAAAATGGTGCTACAGTGTTAGTAATGGCAGCAGCAGCTTCCCCGGGATGAGCACATCATTCTGACAGAACAGGAAAGCCTTTCCTCTTCTCTCTCCCAGGCCAACAAGAGTGGCTGTCCCTTGCTTACTGAGTGGACCCCAACAGCCACAGATGACATGACTAACCTGAGATCCATAGAGGCTTTTGGTGCTACACCAGAGTGACCTAAAGTAAAATATGAGCAGAATGAGGTACAACAAATGGCCATAGCAGAGTCACCCACCTGTGGCTGAGGCAAATTGCTAGACTGCTGTGGTGGCAAAGGCTGTTTGCTTAACTTTTTTTTTGTGTGGCTAAAAGGACTGGCCATGGGGCCAGGAGCCTGTTCCATGGTCAAGCCGAAAATGGTGCCTCTTTCCTGGGGAAGACAAGCAGCAAATGCTGGTAAAACAAAGTTTTTAAAAGTCACATTTTTTCACAGTAAAAAGCATTTCAAAACACATTGCCAGCCTCCAGAAGTAAAATAAACACCTTCTCCACAGAAAAACATTTTTTTTCAGTTACTTTACACAACTTTTAAACTGACTGGAAAAACAGAGGGCTCATGTTATAGTCTCATGACAGTCCATTAAAACACAAACCTCCTAGCTTTAAACTAACTTTCCTGAAGAGGAAGATGATAAAACACAAACAATATTTACAAAATGGAAGGCTTCTCCCCAAAAGGAGCTTATCTGCCCAGCAAAAGAACAGTAGCAAGCTGATTGTCAACCCCCAAAAGACTTAAGAGGAACGTGCTCTTCAATGACAGTAAATCTTTGAAGGGCTTGGCATCCAAACTTGTCTTTTAGTCAGCTCACCTCTAGCTGCCAGACAGTCTGAGCATGTGCAATTCTAGGAAAAATGGTATGCCATGTGGTTCTAGACTGAGTCTTAGAAAAAGAGTTTACTGTCTGAAAAGTAAGAACACTTAGCACTGTCCTCTGCTGACAGCCTATATATAGCCTACATATTCATTAGCTAAATCTTGAGCTAAGTGAAAATAAGTCCATTAACTGAGTAGTAACTGACATGGTGGCATAGTGAATAGCTTTGTTGCCTTGCAGCAAAAGGTTCTCTGGTTTGATTTTCAGCTGGAGTGTCTTCTGTGTTGAGTATGCATGTCCTCCGTGTTTTCATGCGAGTTTTCTCTAGGGGCTCCTCTCCCCCCCTCCAACATTCCAAAGACATGCAGTAGGCGGATTGGGCACTCAATTTGCCATGGGTATGAGTGTGCATTCATGTGTGTGTGTGTGTGGGGGGGGTACAGAAGAACAACCGCAGCAGGGCTAGCCACGCAGCTGGGTAAACATTGGCTCTGGATGATCATCACTGTTAAAGTGACACCCCGAAAAAGGGGAAAATGTTTGTGGGTGGATAGATGGATAAATGGAATTGGACAGTAACTGTCTTGTTCCACATGGCTGACATTCAGAACTGATATACGAGAGAAAGCTGACATATATACACTGCCATCAGTGAGTTAATAAGCATCAGATATTTTTTTCTCAAGTTGATCTTACCAGAAAAGTTTATTGAGATGCAACATTTCTACGATACACTATCACTAAGCTGATGACAAACAGACTTCTCTTCTCTTCTGCATCACCAGCAAAGTTCAAGAAGAGAGATAATTTCCACTGCCAACAAATTTCTTGATCTTCAGAAACTGTATGCATAGTCTGTGTATGAAATTAAAGTGATTTATCATCTTTTTTCTTCCGTTATAGCTGCTCCAGTGGCACAGAGAGATAAAGCCTTGACTATGACCAGGTTCAATTAGTGGCTTGGATGACTGATAGAAGTGGCAGGGAGGGATGGGTGTTAACATCTCATGGTGGGTGGGTAGACCTATGGGCTTTTCCGGTGTTGATCCTTGGTTTAGGCTGGGGAAGACCCATTAGTAGACATGTCAAAAGAGGAAAACAGCGTGGAGACATGGCTGAGCTGCTACAGAGGTGGTGTAATACGCCACTTCAATATTGCAGGGCCTGCCTCCCAGGCATACCATTAGGTCTGTGGCTGGAGGGTAGGTCATAAGTAAAAAGGGGTCTATATTATATTCTCGAAAGCCATGTCGAATCTGCCATTGTCGGCATGAGAATATCGAACGCTCAGAATCTTGAGCATGTAAATGGAAATCTCCGTAAAGGGAGATTTCCATTTACTGCAATGTAGTGTGGTCTCAGAGTTGGTATATTTAAGTAGTGGGGGTGTGGGGGTGCAGGGGGGCTTGCCCTACTGCTTAAACCCATTAGGGTAAAAATTTTAAGTTTTGATTTTTTTTTTCATTTTCGAAGTTACGGAACTTCGACAATATTGCGTTGATCATATTATATTCGATGTTCCATAACTTCAATGTTATAATATAGACCCGTAAAAAGCCTCCAATGGAACAGAAGCACAGACATGCTAAGCCCCCAGATGCCTAGCTTTGTGACAAACCCCAGCAGCAACAGACTGAAAAGTCTGAGCAGGGGTAACACAACTGGTAGACCAGGTGTGGGCAGCTAACAAGGTGCCAGGATGGTAACATGGAGGAGGAGGAGGGAAAAAAAAATTTCTTCAGTTGTACATTACCAGTAATGGGCACCAAATTTTTATTTTTGTTTTGCTTATGTTTGCCTTCTGAAAGAACACAAGTGGCTTTCTACACAATGATACTTCAAGTTTTCCGATCTCAAACTTAAGTTTAAACATTATTTTTTCTGACAAACGTCTGTTGTGTGTGCTATTTCTCATTTTTCTTTAATGGAAAAGAATAAATATTGAAAAACAGATGCCATGTGTGACAGGTAACAAAATTATTTTTTATTTACCAGTAGCTGTCATGAAAAGTTACAAGGTAAATCCTTCAGGGCTAACAACAGTAATGATTTTTATATGTAAGGTATTCTATTAGTAGTTTACTATATATATATATATATCTGAAACATGTCAGAGAAGCTCATGCTGACAACCAAATGCCATCAGCAAGTAATTAAAATGCAGTGACCATGCCAATGGTAATATTTCAGAGCTATATTAGAGTGCTTAGATAGCAGAATAGTTATGGACACAGTACCAAAGTGGGTAGCAGTGACACCTTACAGATTCTCTGATTCACACTGAAAATGGCATTGTCAAAAGTGATTCAATAAGCAATTACTTTATTCCAACGTATGCATATATTTCCATGGCCCAGTGATACTAAAGAAATGTTCAACTAACATGGTTCAGTGACAGAATGTACAAAGCTATTAACTGATATAATGTGAGTTATGGTTATGATTTTGTTTTTAAAACTGGGCATTTGAATCTTACAATGTAATGCAAGTATTATACATACCTCATGCAGCCCTGTTCAACATTAACGATTCATGAAAGAATTTCATATGTGTGATTACACAGTAACCTGCACAAGCTTTTATGTCTTTTTAAACTTGGGATTTAATTACAGGTTTACATGATCATAGGCTTGTTATAACTATAAGAAGTAAAAAAAAAAAAAAAAAAAAAAAAAAGTTTAGACATAGTTAAGATATACTTAGTAATACAGGCATCATAGATGGTTATAATAAGTGACAGGATCCATAAGATATTTAAGAGCAACAAAAGTAAAAGGAGTTTTTAAAGGGAAACACTTTTACAGATAAAACTAATACAAAGTACATATGAAGTACCATGAAGTAAAAGTATTCATAATTCCTGAAAAGTATATCAACATTATTTTGTTTTGTTTTTCTACAAAATGCAATAATGTGCCAGATGACTGCAAAATGAACATCAGTTTTAGTTATTTATTGCATGTCGACTTGAAAGCAAAACTGACACTGAATACTCTGCCTTTTATAATGTATATTCTTAAGTGCTGCATTTATCGACTCAAAAAAGAGAATATTTTATGGATTATACATCTGTATGCTGAGATTTGGTAGGGCATTCTAACTTGATACTAACAGGACAATTTACATAAGCTATATAAAAAGGTTATCAGTTGTAGAGATTTGTAAACTTAGCAGCAATAAACTGACAATGTCTATGAATAAGTACATTCCGAGTGAAATAATGATAGATCAGATATTTTAAAACAGAAAGCAGTAGTTCTGCATGGGATTAGGAAAATATAACAAGCATATGTGAGAAAATGCATTGCTATGGATAAGTAAAATCCCAAAATTCACAAGATTTTTTAAATCATTTGAGCCATGATGACTTCGTGTGAAACAAGGTCGCGTTTTTTTTTTTTTTTTTTTTTTTTTTGGGGGGGGGGGGGTAAATCCATATTCTTTCCTTATTATCGTGAGAATGTATGCCTTAGGTGAACTGGGAGTGGTAGTATCTTTAATTAAGCAGAATCTCTGGAAAGGCAGGTCTGCTTATTTATGCATAGTAGCAGCTTCAAATACTTGTCAACATTCTTTCATAAGGCAGAAAGGTGAGAAAAAAGAAGAGACATGCATATCTCCAGAAAACTGAAGACAAGCTGAGGGTTAGTCTGAGACATAATGCTGATAGAATGCTAGAAAGTTATCACTATTCCAGATTCCACCTAAAGACTTCAGACAAACCAACAGTGGCACAGAAAAATAGAGCATCATAAATAGTTTTTTTTTTGTTAAGCTAAAGTTAAGATCTGAAGAGGTTAAACCAAGACATGCTGTTATATTGCTAAGACATTAAAGAGTACAACTTAATGTTCTTCTAATGGCCAAGTAAAATATTATGATTGTGCTAATCAGAAGATTCTAGGCCTGACTCTTGGCTAACTAGCAATTACTAACCTGCAACATGAAGAGTTTGGTATTTTGTGCAAATCAGTGATATTCAAGTAGCGACCCCTTATTTTAAAAGTTCATGTGCCAGGAATTTACAGGTAATATTTAACCATGTGCATCTGGCAGCTCACAAGGAACAAGGTAATTTTGGTTTAACAAATATTTTTCAACATTAGTGAATTTATGTTGCAACTGCATGAAAGCCTTCATTCAGGCAAAAGTTTTTAATTAATCTGCATTGGCATGTCTTGCTTTATTTTTAAATGGTGTATTAACACTGATAATTAGCACATCATAATTACATCTAAATTATTTTACACATTTAAATGTGTGGATTTTCACAAGAAAATGTATATTTTATGAATTTATAAGGGACTATATAAGATTACACTTTGTGCGACAAATTTATATTCTGATTGTTCTACATGTATTTAGCAATTTATTAGTAGGTTTTAAATCCTCTTGAGAGGATATGAAAAATGTTACTAGTCAATGGATAAGATGAGAAAGCTTATACACAATGTTTAACCAGCTACAGAACAAAATGAGTTAAACTGGGGGAAATAAAGGAAAACATGTCATTAGAAACGTTTGAGAACAAATAAGTGAATGGAAAAATGAGAGTATAGCTAAAGACACTGAAGTGCATATCACTTAAAATAGTCTAGGCACAGATGAGGCCTATTACATTAAGATTTATTATTTGAATGACATTAAATTAGTTTAAGAGTGATAACAAAAATTTTGATTTAAACATGATGGAAATTGTAGTGTTATTTTCTAATATTGTTAACAAATCCTTAGACATTAAGGACTACTTGAAAACATGAATGTAACATGTCAGAAACAATTAGATGGGGCAAAAAGGATATGTTTTTGCTTCTGCATCCAAAGAGATGGTCATCTAAGAAATGTAGGACACCTTTAGTAATTGTTAGGGTTTTATTTTAGACATGTTATTCTGAATGCTTAGAATTGGTTCTTTGGTTTGGATAGAAATTAAATATGTGAGACACTGTTAAAACATTTCCACAGTGTGCACAGTAAGCAAATATTACTAAATGGTCAATGGCCACTGGGAATAGAAAATAAGAGGACACTAACAAAGTATCACAGATTTTGCTTGTATGAATTACAGTGAAAGATCATTTTCATATTATTCTTACATGCAATTTTTACATGTCACAGCTATGACTTGTAATGCTTAGTAACTACAAAGCATGAACATGGGATTAACTGGTAATGGTCTGTATACTTAATTCCAAGGAAATAGAAAGAGTTATCTGTGAAAAATATTTTGAAGCAGATAAATCTGAATTTGTCAAAAATGGCATACTGTAACAGTATTTTTTTATTTAACACTACAAAGAATTCAGGACTTTAAATATTTTGCTTTTGTTTAAAAAATGTACCCTGAGCACAAACATTCATTTATCATGAATAGTTAAGCAAAATAAGACTCTGGCAGATGATTTAAGCAGAAACCTTATGGATCCACACGAGTGGAAACTAAATCCACAAGTCTTTAGCATGATAACAGAGAAATGGGGGAGCCCAGACATAGATCTATTTGCTTCTCCTCAAAATTATCAATTGAAAAGGTTCTGCAAAAGGACTTATCACAGACAAGCATGGAAAGTGGACACCCTATCCTTCAGTTGGAAAAACCTATCTGTTTACGCCTTTCCTCCTTTGCCTCTTCTACCCAAGGTCCTCCTAAAAGTCAGACAAGAGTAGTCAAAGATGATATTAACTGCCCCGGACTGGCCACGCCAATACTGGTACCCAATCCTAAGGAACATGTCTCAATACCCTGCTTGGACCTTGCCTCAAAAACCACAACTACTGTCCCAGCAAAACAATCAGATCCTGCACAATCAACTACAGACTCTGAACCTGGCAGCATGACTAATCATGTAGTCATACAAACAACACCTTTCAGTAAAGCTGTGATGGATGTCATTTTGGAAGCCAGGCGGCCTAGTACTAGAAAATCTTATGCTGACAAATGGAAGAAATTCTGTGCTTGGAATCCAGCACAAGGAACTGATACAGCAGAACCGAATATTCTTCAGATATTACAATACTTAACTGAGATGCGTGACAAAGGCCTATATTTCTCATCAATCAAAATCCATGCCTCTGCCATTTCGGCTCATTACAATACAGACCAACCATCCGTGGTGGTGGTGCTGTGGTAGCATTGTCGCCTCACAGTAAGATGCTGTCTGGTTCGATTCTCAGATCGTCTTCTGCGTGCAGACATGCATGAATGGGCGTACCTTCGTTGAAGGTTGTGCGTCAGGGCTGGTAACTCGGCACGTAAAAATCAACTACCAATCATTAGCTGACCGGAGTTCCGCTGTGGCGACCCCTAACTGGGAAAAGCCGAAAGACGGAAACAAGTTAATCAAAATAAGATGAAAATTATTATTATACAACTAATGGGGCTAACTGGATTTTTCACAAACAGCCTATCCTACCCTATTAGATATTACATTAATGTATTCATGGATGACAATATTTTGACAATATGGTTATTTTCACAAGATGTGACATCTGGCAAGTACATTATGGTATATAGAAATACAGTATGATACATAAAATCTGACATTGTAAATATCTGAAATAATGTTTCAAATTCTTACTTTAGCAAACAGAAATGAATAAGATTAAGATCAATACATTTTTTCTACATTTTGCCAATGTTTCATTCAGTACAACAAAGGAAAAACAAGGGCAGGCTTATGTAGCAACGACCATTCCTTAAATATGTAAATGTGTTTTGATAAATTATATATTTGAAGGGAAGTTGTTAAATATAAGATAATCGGAATATTATTTTTATGTGAGATATGACATGCAACTTCTTTGAAATGTATTTTTGTATTTAACTGCAATTACAAGTCAGGTTGACAGAGGATCATTCTGCAATGTACTCCAGAAATCGTTGTTTGTGTGACTAAATGTTCTGTATGAATTATGAAACACCATGTAACATATGGATGCAGTTTTTTTTTAGCAATCACAATGTCTATGCTGACAAGTATGCTAGTACATGAGAAGGGCAAAGGCTTGATAAGTACAGTTGTGTTAAGTAAAACTTACCATAACAGCAGAGGATTGAATAATCACTGTTCCAGTAGCCTTAGTGATACGAGTTATATCCATCCAAGCATATAACAGAGGGCCAGCTTCCAAAGCTTCAGGACACCTTCCACATGCCCAAACTGTAGGGCAGCTCAAGCTGAGAGAAGAGGCTGAGTTCTGAAAGGATAATATTAGGTGCAAAAATGTCCACACCCTAGTATAAAACACAAACATAAAAAAAAGAAAGAAAACAAAAAAACAAAGGGGATGGAAGGAGCAGCTACTGCAGAAGTGATCATTCAAGCATCTACTGTTATGGTACATTTTACTTACACAACTGTACTATGTTCATCAGAGGTCAAAATAAAGAAAAGGTTGACCGAGTATGAAACTGTTCAAGAAGAGATGTTTCAAAAAATGGTAGAATTAGAGGACAGGGACATAGGGAAAATCTGAGAATTTCTGCTCTACTAGAGAAACTATGGGGAACAGACTGTATTAATTGTATGAAGGCACAAATAAGTAACTGGACTGGTATTCCACAGCAGGGACTGTTAATTGAAAAGTCACACCAAGTGTATGCTCCAAATCTGTCCATAAGAAACCTGCAAAGACTTTTATTAGTAAAGATGCAAACCTAACAGCAGGAAGAGTTGATCCTAACAAAACTGTGGCAAAAGGGCAAAGTATTAAAAGTTTGTGGGAAATGATTATTCACTATACACCAGGCAGAAGAGAAACAAATTTATTCCAGTAAACAGGTAATGTTGAGAGGCAGGTGTAAGATTCAAGCTGCTGTATCCAGCTGTCTTCGGAATATTTTTTCCAGGAGAGTCCGTGTCTTTTTTCATCTTTTCTTTTTTTGATGCAGAACAGGCTAAGGAGGAAATGCAAACATTTTCTAACAAAAATGAGCCATCAGGTAGGAGGGGACTCTGCTTCTCATTCTTCTGATAAAGCACACAAAGAGATTCTTCCTAAGGAAGATACCTGTGAGACAGAGAAAAGCACCGGAGTTGACCAGAAGAATTAGGAGTACTATAGAATTGAGCAGTCATCTGGAGCTGGGAGATGGAGATGAACAGGAAGACTACCAACAACATGGAATCCAGTGAGTAAATGTGAGACTGCAAAACATCAATCACATTTGTGAAATATGGCTGTATAAGAATAAGCGGAAAGAGTGGACTTTTGTTTACTTCATTAAACTTCTGATGAACTGAAACACATTTCCCTCTTTTCATGTCATTAATGTTTAGAAAGACTCTGAGGGGAGGGGAAGAGGAAGGAAAAACTTAAGTAAAACAATGTCTTATTTGTATGAAAATGTTCATATTATAAAATGCATATTTTATAGTAAAGTATTTTTAGTTATTGCATGCGACAAACTTATTAAAGTAAATGATGCTTTTTTTTTTCTTCTTTTCCTCTTCTCGTTCTTCCTTTTTTGGTATTAAGAAATGTAGGCATTACAGTGCAAAAAGAAAAGCTAGACAAAAGCATGCCTGTAATCTTGTGACCTTGCGGTGGGAGAGGAGGTGTAAAAGTACACAGATCATCATGTACATAGAATTGTTATATTTTCTCTTACTTTTGCATAGCTGAATGTCTGGATTAAGACCCCTGGCTTGATCTAATAAAGAGTTTTAAGTGGAAAAAGGTAAATATGTGAACAGTGAATATAATGAAAAGCTTTAATTTGGCAATAAATGATTCATTTTGTGTTTCAGGCTACATTTTTCTTTTTTCTCTTAATTTTCCATGGAGGCAAGCTGATAATAGGGCAGTCAAAGACAGAACACTGGTTTCTTCATGGTAAAAGTTAATGATTTCTGAAAGTATGCAAGTAGTTTTCACATCTGAGAGAGGGGGAATACAGATAAAAAAGACATCCCTAGTGTAAGTAGAAGCACAGGCAATGACATGCATCTTAACATGGATAACCTCATTTTCAGATTAACAAGCGTCTGTATTAGCAGCTGCCTATTTGGCACAAATGTTTCTATTAGGAGGGTTAAATTTCATTATCTGAATAGGTACATAGTTATGTGCATTTGTTATTAGGTTAACAGGCTATGGAAGCACTATGGAGGTGAGTTTGTTTTTTTGTTCAACAGTTTTTATTAGAACAAAAAGTACTGTAAAATGTGACACGTTCCAATTTTGATAATAAGAAAAACTGTATAAAGTATTAATCTGCCAAACATTGAGTGCATTATAACAAAAGATGGAATTAGACATTTAAAAAAGGTGCCATATATAATATGTGGGAATAATAACATCTTAACATAATGGCGATATTTTCCATATTATTTTGGAATGTCAATGGTCTCACAGGTATAGATAATAAGGAAGGAATATTAAATCATGTTAAGAAATGCAGAGTGACAGTGCAAATAGCAATGCTACAGAAGACACATTTGGAAAGTTATGAACAGATGCATTTCATTAAAAAAGTATTTCAGGATGGATATCAGGAACAGATGAAATTAGGAACACTTATATTAATTGCCAGAAGAGCTCCAGCAGTGATAGAACAGGGTGAAACAAGATAATAATGGCAGATTTGTAATTGTAAGGGACTACTGACAAGAAATGAGGAATACACTGGTATGTGTTTATATTCCACCTAAAACAGTTATTTTAGAGCTTAAAACTTTTGTGAAAAATAATCAGTTTTCAACAGGTAATATTGCTTACACATGGGGAACTGTAATTTGATTTTCAATACTGAGGATGTATTCAAAAGGCCAAGAACAGAAAATATAACAAAATGGTAGATTTCTGAAAAGAAAAATGAAAATATTCGGTATGAAAGACATGAATTTAGTGGCAGGAACTCGGAGTCAATTAAATTATTCCTCAATATACAATAATGGAGTTAAACTTGATAGAAATTATATTTCACAGGAACATGTCCATTTAATTGAAAACTTTGGTACACATCAAATAACTGTTTCAGATCATGCTTCAATAATTACTAAGATAAAATGTAGGGTGGTGGTTGTGTCTTTTGGCTTTTCCCGGTTAGGATTCGCCACAGCGGAACTCCGGTCCGCTAATGATTGGCAGTAGATTTTTATGTGCCGAGTTGCTGGCCCTGACGCACAACCTTCAACGAAGGTACGCCCATTCACGCACGTCTCCACACAGAAGATGCTCTAGCTGAGAATCGAACAGGACAACGTCTTACTATGAGGCGACAACACTACCGCAGCACCACCACCGCAGTTAAGATAAAATGTAGGGTAATTAAGTAAAAATGAGACACTAGCCCTTCCCCACCTGCTTGTTAAAAAGAGAGAAATTTAAGAAGTGGGTAGTGCAACATATCTGGGAGTTATTAAAGAAGATAGAAAGTACTCCAGAAGTTATAGCTAGTGAGTGGAATAAAATAAAAGTGGAGTTCAAAAATAGGGTATATATAAAAGAAAAAGAGATCTGGTTAAAAAGTAATGAGAGTCATTTAGAGGGACTAACAAAGGTTAAAATATTAAAAAATAAGGGGACTCACACACAGCAAGAGAAGGCACAATTGCAAAGTGCTAAAGAGAAAATAAAGGAGTACTGTATAATAAGCATGAGTTTAGAAAGACTGCTATTAAGCAACTGTTTTTGATAACTCCAGAGCACAAAAACATTTGACACAACAACATAGGCAACAGAAAGTAAACAGGGATGCTGCCAAACTTAGGGAGCCTATAACAAGAAAAATAACCAGAGATCATATAGAGGTATTAGAGATATTTTGAAAATGTTATTAAAATTTGGATAAAGCAGAAAAGTGAAAAAATAAAAAAAAAGCTCAAATGAAAATATTTACAGAAGACTCAAGCCATGGTTACAGGTAGATGAGGCTCAAAACTAACACTTAAGATAGGAGACGAGATAAAAATTGTGATGTATAACCAATCTATAAGAAAGTCTGCAGAAATAAATGGTGTTATGGTGGAACTTTGAAAGTTAGGAGAGAATAAAGTGATAAAGATCTGGAAGGTTTTATTTAACACTATTTTTAAAGGAAGGGAGGCACTAACATCCTGGAAAAAAAACTATGATGGCTGTAATACCTAAAGATGGTAAAGACCCAGTTTCATATATGCCCATATCAATTCTAAACTATGATTATAAAGTATTTATGGCTATAATGGCTAAGAGAATGGCAAAGGTGATGATGGAATTGATAGATATGGGCCAATGTGGTTTTGTGGAGGGGAGACGAACATTTGACTACATTAATAGAACACTGATGATCCAGAAGGAAGCAGAACATTAGAAAATACCACTATTATCAGTGTGTCTGGATGCAGAGAAAGCATTTGACAGAGTAAGCTGGGATTTTATGAGTAGAGCAACAGAAGCATTTGCATTTCCTGATATAATAGTAAGGTTAATTAGAAGGATATATAAGGGATCTGTGGCAAAAATAAGTGAGAGGCTTTCTTTCTGATAAGTTGTGTCTGAACAGAGGAACAAAGCAGGGGTCTCCTCTACCTCCTTTGTTATATTACATTTAGAACCATTGGCAAAGAAAATCGGGAGTCAAGGGTATAATGGGTATGGTGTTCAAGAAAAGTTGGCTTTACCTGCAAATAGCATTTTATACCTGATGGAACCAGAAGAAGACACCGCAGTGTTGTGGAATATTCTGAGATCCAGATTTTTTTTCAGGATATAAAATTAATGAAGATAAAACAAAGGCTATAGCTATAAATTACATACTCACACATAATTTTTGGTCCAGCAATACAAATATTTAAGGAGACATGATAAAATAAAGTTTTTAGGAGTATGGATTAAAAGGATTCACTTATGGCACATAAGGATATGTGGGAAGATACTAAACAAAAGATAATATAAAAAACGAAGAAACTGGAAGCTCTTACCTACGGATATGGACAGCAAGATACAAGCAGTAAAATGTTTTTAGTCCCTTTAGTTTTATACACAGGTCAGACAGATTTTTATCAACCAGAGTAGAAGGTTTGGGTAATAATTAATAAAGCATTGAATGATTTTATTTCTGAAAGGGAAGAGGGCAAGAGTTAAGTGGCATAAGTTGATCCTCTTTAACAGAAGTTGTTTTAGGATTACCTGATTTTAAGAGATATTGTAGAGCTACACAATTAAGATTCTTATTCATGACACAAGCAGATAGCTATACTTCGGGTCTATATTGCATTACCAAAAATCCTCTTGCGCGAATAAGTAAACGTCGACACAAACAGCAATACGCAAATACAGCGAATGGACAAAACCACGAAATACAAAACGTCGAATCCCCATAGTTGGTCAACTCCACCTCCCGCTACATATTGCCTACCCAAACAAAATAAAAAAAAAAAACACACTATACCCATACTTACATTTCACCTACATATCCCATTATCCTAATACAACCTACATGACACACAAATGCATCTAACTATAAAAAACAACACCCGAAAAGTAAAAAAAAAATATTACCGTATATACTCCGCTACTCAACTACATTACTATATATATATATATATATATATATATATATATATATATATATATACTAAACTTAACCCTATTTCTAACCCTAACATCCAAGTTAAACATACCACTACATATGCACTTACCTTAACCCGCACCCTAATCCTAAGGTCAGTAACTATCGCACATTTACCTTAGGGAGCTATACCGGATAAGGACATCGCCTACTGCCGTGGACAACTATGGCAGTTCGATCTTCGCGGTTCTGGATGTTTGCTCTTCTGCCGCTTCACTGTGTACGTGCCGATGTTTACGTATTCGCACAAGAGGATTTTCAGTAATACAATATAGACCCCTATAATTCAAAGTGGAAGGGGATGGTGATAAAGCAAGGTGGTAATTCTAGAAATAAGGAAAGAATGTGAATTTGGCTGCAGATCCCCAAGGAGAACAATTATACAGAATATTATATTCATAAAGTAGCAGAAAATATGTTAAGAGCTAAATCAACAAAGGAAAGGAGAAAGGGGATTCTTCTGATAGAGGTGGCTGCAATTAGAGGTACAGAGATCAGAAAGATGGGGCTGAAATTTACTGGAGGAAGCTGGCAGAGCAACCAAGGTATTGGGAGCAAATAATTAGAGAAGGAAAGGTAATAGAGTGGGAAGAGCCCAAGAAGACATTTGGACTGCAGGGTAGTGATTATCAATCCCTGATAAGGAAGACAGAGTACAGACAAAGAGAAAGGGATAGGGGAATCCAAAATGAAAGACCTGCACTGGTTGAGTTTTTAACTTAACCTAGAACAGAAGCTGTTATTAAAAAAGGGATAATTAGTACGCCATATAAAGTATTGCATGACAACTACAGGAATCAATCAGAAGTGGTCACAGAAGATTTGGAAGAGAGATTAGATATGCACTTCACAAAAAAAATGGAAGGACATATGTATGGTTCCCAAATATGCAACAAGGCCTAGAAGATTTAGGATTTTGTCTGGAAGTGTTTTTATATATATACTTTTATACCCCAATCTCCCTTTATAGAATTTTTACTCAGGTAAATGGCAAATAAGAAGAAAGTGATAACTTGGAACCTATGTTCTGGGAGTGTAATGCTTTAGAGTTCTTTAAAATTTTCCTGTAGAGTGTTCTGTCAGAAGTACTGTGAGAACAAATTGGAGTAACTAAGGAAATGATTCTTCCAAGCTGGGATACAGGATTTGAATTACTTAAACTTATTCAGGTGTCATTAAGTTTAATTCTGGTGTCTGCTAAAAAAAATACAATTACTAGAAAATGGAAAACAAAATCTAAACCAACCTTGAAGTAGTGAAAATTGTAACAGAGATAAAAGAACAGGAAGTGGGATCTTTAGAAAAGGGTAGGAGTAAATTACATAAATAAAATGGAAATTGTGAGAACAATGCATGCAGAAAAAATTTGCAGGAGAAATGATGTTTATGAGAAGACAAGAACTGAATAATTTATGTAATGTTTCTTAGAATCTAAGACATATAATAATATATATGATGTATAATGTTTGTCAACGTGAATTTGTTAATACTGTTTGATTACTTTGATACAAATGTAGGGTTACCTATGTCACAAGTGATAATTCAATAAAGATGTTTAAAAAAGAGCAACAAGAAACAAAGTACAAAGGATACAGCCAGATAAAATCACTTTAGTAGCATTTCTCAGAGACCCTCTCTCTTTCTCTCTGTCTCTCACTAATACCCTCCATGTAGGAGGAATAAATAAGCCTTTTTGAAGTATCAAGCAGTTTATTTAGGTAAGTAGGTAGATGGATGAGTGGTCTTGTTTTACTTACTGTCACACTGACTTCCTCACAAAATAGCAACTGTTATAAGTAGACAAAATACCACTAAACCTAACCCTTAAAACCTCAAACACTCCCTCACTGAGCTCATCTCCAATAATCCGAACTCTAGCCGAACAGTGTAAATCACTCTCATTTACTAAGTGACCCTTTAAAGAAAAGAAGCTACATTAGATAAGATGATGATCATGCAGGTGGTTAGACTCAGATCAAGTATTCTGACCCTTAAGACAAGTTTTGTTTAGTGCAGTAACCCACACGGGTGCTGAGCTGGGATACAGGATCTTAATTGCCTAAACATAGTAAGACCGTGTTAAGTTTAATTCTGGTGGCTCCTAAAAAAGCAATTACTAGAAAATTTAATTCAAAATCTAAATTAACTGCATTGGAAGTGGTTACCATTATAAGAGATAAAAGAACAGGGAGTAAAATCTTTAGAAAAGGTAGGAGTAAATTACATAAAAATGGACATTGTGGGAACAATACATGCATTAAAATGGTTTGGAAGAGGAATGAGATTTAAGTGAAGGCAGGAATTGAATAATTTATGCAATGTTCCTTGGAATATAACAATATATGTGATAGATGATGTTTATAGTTGTTTATAAATGTGAGCTTGTTAATATGCTTTGATTACTTTCAAGTATGCCTATGTCACAACTGTTAATTCAATAAAGGTGTTTAAAAAAACTGTGTGTGACTAAATGACACCCAAGATCTGTTCTGCTAGACTGTTACTTCCTTGCAAAGAACTAGCAAAGCTGATCACTGTGTGGTAAAGAAAACACTTCTATCTTGGAAGCAGCCTAACGTTTAGACTATAGAATTGAAAACTATTTTCCATTTTCATAGGTTCATACGTGTTTACCAGGTTAACGACCACAAGGGCCTTTTTAAGCCTAGCCATGCATCCCAAATCTCTGACGAGTTCTGATACCCTTGATAAGTGTAAGCATGGGCCTGTGAGATGAACCATTTACAGGTTACCTGTTTGCATCAGAGACATTGGTGCCAAACCAGGGATGCATTTCCAGTTTCCCATCCAACTGTCCAAGTTGACCTTGAATTGAATTAGGGAGGAACTCTGCTTCATATAGATGGAGAGCCTGTTCCATAAACTGGGTAGTCTCTGGGATAGATATCTATCTCTCCAGCAGGTCCTATTTATATCATAGGCAAGGTTTAAGTCTTTAGAACAGGTAATTCTGGTACTGTTTGTTTTGCGGATATCCAAGAGGTCTAGCAGAGTGAGGTCTGACAATGCCCTGTATGCCAGGCATAGATCTCACCTCAAAAGCCTGTAGGAGACAGAATATAGGGATAGGGCTTTGAAGTGGTCTGCATAGGACATATTCCATTTGTAAACCAATGAAATTGTTTTACTGAGTGTTTCGACTGTGAAAGAAATTAGTCCAAGAAGATGGACTAGCTATAGAGTCAAATTCCTACACATGACCTACTACAAAATTTCTAATGACAGACTGTACACATGTGAAGAGAATACGACTGTCTGCTCCAACTCTTTCCCTGCCTGCACTTAGGCAAGAAAGGTCTTTTTTAACACCCTTATAAAATTATCAGTTGAGACACAGGTAAACATAAATTAATATTAAAGAAAACAAACCCATTAACACATTTCCAGTTAAATACATTACACATTGCATGCTCTCTTTTATAACTATCACCAGCCCAACATTACATAAAATGTTCACTTTCTGTCTTTCCTTAATCTCACTCCTCCTCCTCCTGAACATTATTGTGCATGTACTGTTCCCACATTTTCCATTAATTTCTATATAATTTGCTCCTTCCCCCTTTTCGAATGATCCCACTTCCATTTCTTTTATCTCTTTTACAATATTCAATACTTCATCTGCAGTTGGTTTTGACTTTATCACTTTCTAGCAATTGTTTTTGTGGCAGCCACCAGAATTAAACTTAACAAGGCCTTACTATGTCTAGGCAATTCAAATAGTGTGCCCAGCTCAATAGAATCATTTCCTTAGTTACAACCACTTGTTCACCCAATACTTCTGACAGAGTACACTGTAGGGAATTTGTAAAGTTTGGCAACACATTGCATTCTCAGAACATATGTTCCCAGGTACCTCTTTCTTCCCTATTACACAGCCAACATTTGCCATCTACTTGAAGAAAAAAATTCTTTGGAGTCTGCTTGTGGTGTAAAAATACATATGCAAAGACTTTCAAGCAAAAATTAAAAACCTTCTAGACTTTACTGCATGCTTGGGAGTCATACACGTCCTCCGATTGTTCCCTTGTAAATTATCCAGTCTCTCTTCCAAATCTTTTCTAATCTCCTCTTATTCAGTCCTACAGTTATTGTGCAGTATTTTATATGACCTACTAATTATCACTTTTTAACAGGAGCTTCTGCTCCAGATTTAGCAAAAACTCTACCAGAGCAGGGCTTTCACTTAGGATCCCCTAATTCCTCTCTCTTTGCCTTTGCTCTGATATCACTTCCTGGTAGGGAAGATGGTCTCTAGCCTGTATTCCAAATGTCTCCTTGGCTTCATACCATTTTATTACCTTACCCTCTCTAGTTATTTGCTCCCAGTACCTTGGTTCCATTGCCAGTATTCTCCAGTAAATTCCCGCCCCTCTTGAATATTCTCTGTACCACTACTTGCAGTCATCCCTATCAGTAGAATCTTCTTTACTTGTTCTCGAGTTGGCTTAGTTCTTATAATACTTTCTGTTACTTTAGGAATATAATGGCTTTTGTTACTTGTTCCTTATTTTTTGAATTCCCCCTCCCACTTCATCATCCCTTCCACTTTGAATTATAACTTCTGGCTTCTGTTAAGTATATGAGCCTTAATGTGTAGCTCTAAAATATCAGTTCAAATCAGGTAATCCTATACCATGTTCTATTGGAGGGATCAACTTATCCCACTTAACCTTTGCCCTAGTCCCCTCCCATATAAATGCATTCAACTCTTTATTAACTACTTTACAAAACTTCTAGTCTGGTTATTAAAAAAATGCCTGACTTGTATATAAACTAAAAGGACTAAAAGCATTTCCACTGCTTGTATCTTGTTATCCATATCCATAAACAAGAACTTCCAGTTTCTCAGTTTTTGCATAATCTTTTTAGTTTCTTCCCCGCATATCCTTAGCTGCCATAACAGCATCCTTTTTAACCTATACATCTAAATACTTTATTTTGTGCCCCCATAAATATGGGTACTGCTGAATCAATTAATCTGTGAGAGCACACAACTTATGACTATAGATTTTGTTTTATTTTCATTCATTTTATATCTCAAAAAGACTTGAAACCATCTCAAAATGTACCACAAGACTGAAATGTCCTTTTCTGGATTTACTGTGTAGAAAATAATGCTGTCTGCAAATAAAGACAATTTTTCTCGATTGCTATACCAATTATTCCCTTGATTTTCTGAGTTCTTTATTTTCCTTGCCAATTACTAAATATAAAGCAAATAAAGAAGAAAGAGGGCATCCCCTGTCTGGTTACTCTATTAAGACACAGCTTATCCTCCCACTTTAATACTTGCTGCTGATCCCTCATGTATCCTCCTAATTAACCTTAATATTGTTATCAGGGAATGCAAATGCTTCCATTGCCCTACTCATAAAATCTCAGCTTACTCTGTTGAATGTTTTCGAAGTATTAAGATCCACCTATAACAGTGGTATTTTTTTTACATTTTGCTTCCATCTGGAAGATTATTCTATTGATGTTGTGAAATGTCTGCTCCCCCTCCACAAATCTACAATGATGCATATCTATCAATTTTGGCAACACCTTCCCCCATCTTTTAGCTAGTATAGACACAAACACTTTGCAATCATGGTTTAAAATTGAAATGGGGCTATATGAACCTGGGTCTGATGGGTCTTTATCACCTTTAGGTATTACAGCCACTACAGCTTACTTCCAAGATATTGGTACTTCCACCCCTTTCAAAAATACCATTAAAACAAAACTTCCAGATTTTTATCACTTCTTTTCCTCCTATCTTCCAAACTTCCACATGAATACCATCTGTTCTTGGAAACTTTTCTGCAGATTGATTATACATTACCATATTTATCTCATATCCTCCTATCTTAACTGATTGTTGACCTAGTCTATGTCTAACTATGGCATACTTAAGTCTTCCTTAAATGTTTCCATTTGTGCTCTTTCTTGAATTCCATATTTCTCTGTTTTCTACAAATTTTCATAAAATTTCTGAAATATCTCTAATACCTCTACAGGATCTCTAGTTGTTTTTCTTGTTATAGGCTTCCTAAGTTTAGTGACAGCCCTTTCTAATTTAGGATGCCTTCCCACAGGCATCCATTACCAGAGGATTAAGGTATCACACAGTGAAAACTCTAGCTTGGCTGGGTGTTTCTTCCAGTTTGTACTGAATGGGTTTGTCTGTGAAACCTTTTTACTCTTTGATTTGGATGGTAGTTGGGATATTTTGCAGGTACCTTAATGTTTATTGGCATCAGCTGGGTTTAAAGACCATGTAGTTCTAAAATATAGCCAAATAATTCACTAATGCAATGTTAATGAGGTCAATAAAAAGGCTAAACATGCATCTCCACAACTAGCGGGGTTTGGCTTTATAGTTCTGAATGTAGCCATGGAGACTTAAGTAAAAAGTCATGGTCATTCAGAAGCTATGTAGCTGAAACACTATGGCCTTAAGGGGTCATTTGTACAAATCTAATGGGTCTCCACTACAGGAAGTTTAAAGTATCACACAGCTTAGCTGGATTTATCTTACAGTTTGTATTCAAACATCTGCAGTTATTAAGTTTACTTGCACAATTGTGCTATGTTAAGCATTATGATCACTGCTCCATAGCCTTAGCTATTTAGATAGATTACCATTGTTTAGGCTGACTGGGAAGAGAAAGGATTAGTGTCCAGTAGCCCCTGGAGAATAGTTGTGGCAAAGCCAGTCCTAGACCTGGAAAAGGAATGTAGTTTATAATGCGTTTTACGTCTGCAGAGTACCATGTTCCTGCTTCTAGAGTGCAACCCTTTTCAAATAGCCACAGATTAAGCCACAGCCTGGTAGAATGAGTTGTGATCCTGCCCAAAACTGTTTTGTTGTGACGAGTATAATAAAAGATAATAGCATGAGGCAACCATTTGGAAATGTACAACTTTGACACTAGTTGCCCTTTTTTCTCATCTTCATAAGGAATGAATGACTTATCAGAATTTTAGAAAGTTTTAGGTCTGTCAGGATAGTATCGGAGTTGTCTGTGGACATCTGGAGTAGAAAGAATCCTTTCTGCCTCACTTTTAAGTTCAGAAAATAAGACAGGAAGTTGGATAGCTTAGCTCAAAGTAAACTGTGGGACCAGTTTAGGCATAAATAAAGGATTCATTCTCAAAGAAACCATATCTTTGTGGAAAGTAACAAAAGGGTGATCCACCATAAGAGCTTGCAAATCAAACACTCTTGCAGAAGATAGAGCAAACAACAAAACTGATTTCCATGTTAAAAAATCTCATCTCAGCCAGATGAGGTTGTTCAAATGGAGCAAGTGTTCATTTTTATAAAAACAAAATTAAGATCCCAAGAAGGAGTTCCGTGCTTTTTTGTGTGTATGGGTATACACCACTCATTTAAAAAAAAACGCTTTATATGGGAGTGTACGGGAAGAGAGGGATCCATGGGCAGACATGCTGAAATAAGAAAAGATGAGCCTTGACAGAGGAGGTAAGAGAGAGATTCCTAACACTTTGAAAAAGACTTGGGAAAGATAAGCAAGTCATTTAAATAAAGAAAATTAGAATATCTTGCAGTGTGCAATAGGCTACCACTGGAGCTAGACATTATGTGAACACCCTTGAAACAGTGGATAAGATAGAGGGTAATGCAGTGAACTCAAAGTGTAACCCAGACACAGCAAACCTTAACACACATTTGAAATATGAGGCTATAGGAATATGATAAGCATCCTTTAAATCTGGAGTTACCAAAAAAAAAAATAAAAGAGGTACTAAGGGGAACAAGATTGTGAAGTTTTAGCATTTTGAAAGTTTGGTCTTTCACAAACTGATTGAGAAACAGAAGATTTGGCCTAGTCTTCACGGGACTTCTTTCTTTGGTACCAGAAACATTCCTGAATAAAAGCTTTTGCCTGTAAGAGAAAAAGAAACCGGCATTATTGACCCAAGTCAACAAATACTGAATAACAGGAGGGGGGAAAAAAGTTTACTCTGGTGGATGAAGAGGAATCCCCCGAAAAGGATGAAGGGACTCCCATTATCATACGTACCTTTGATGGATGATTCTCAGAACTCATTTTTTCTGAGATTATCTGTTTCCAAACAGAAATGGAGAGCCAGATGTTGGGGAAGACTTAAAGGATTGCTAGGGTGGAAAGTTGGGTTATAATTTGCAGATGGTCATTCAGACTCTATGGTCTGTCCTGGTTTGTGAGCGCCTCCCGCTTACTTTTGGAGTCTCCTTGCCATTGGTTTTGAATGTCTGCTTGCCTGAAGTTTGCATAGTCTGATTATTCTGATTTTTACAGATCATGAGTTAGGGATAAAACCTACAACAAAGAAGGAATGCTGAAAAATCTTTGTCACTTCTTGAATCAATTTCCCTCTCTCACCACACCTTTTCAGTACCATAGCAGCAGATGGTCCAAAAACAACCTCCCTGACAAGAGGAGATTTCAGTCTCAGCTTTAACATATTAAGGCAAATGCTAAGAAAGTAACAGTGCAAACTTTCTCAAAACAGACCTTGTATCTGCTACTCTGGAAAAGGAATCAACTGAGTCATAAGCACACTTCAGAGAATTCTTGGTCACTAAAGACAGAGAAGCAATAAGAGAATTTAGAGAAGATTTGCCCTGAGAAGGAGGAAAAGTGACAATGTTCCTTATATTCCCAGGCAAAGCAGGCAAAAACTTTAACATGGGAGTTTTACAATTAAGAGTCATAAAAAGAGAAGCAAAGGAATATACTCTTTTCCCAAATCAATCAAAAGTTTTACCATTCTTATGGGGGGGGATAAGGATTTGCCAAGAAAATCATTGCAGGGATAGATCTGGCAATAGGAAATATGAATTTGTAAGAATGAGAAACTTTAGACAATCTGCCTTCTTGGGGCTCCATGCTGGCTATCAGGCATGTTGCAGGTTGTAATAAAATCCTCCAAAGCTGGGAACGCAGTAGGAACAACAGTAGATTGAGGGAATTTCAGTTGCAATAAACCATATTTTTTTCAAAGAAAATAGAATGCTGTTCTGTTCCTGTTGAAACAGTTGGTTCATCCTAGATATGTTTTTAGAAAAAGAAAATTCTTCCAAGAGATAAACAAATGAAATAATCTATTCAAAATCAGAATTAGTTTCCTGAGAAGAAGAAAAAAAGAAGTTATGTACTTACCATAACATTCCATGTGAGTTGTTTATCTCGCCTTTATTCTCACTGATGGGTTCGGAGTCGATCCTCGGCTCTGGCACGGCTGATAGCAAAGCTCAAGGTTTGCCAGTAGCTCGAGACCAAGCCCCTTATCCCACAATGCACTGCTGGATTTACCTCAGATCTTGTTTGCTGCTATATACCTATCTATACATACCCTTTTATATATTTGTACCAAGAACACTTCCCAAGGGGTAAGAAGAAATATTGAATATCCAGGATGGTACTAGTCTCTACGTCAATAGTCAGCCAGGAGGGGGAAGGAGGGAGGGACATGAGAATAAAGGTGAGATAAACAACTCACATGGAACGTTATGGTAAGTACATAACTTCTTTATGTGAAGTTGTTAAATCTCGCCATTTATTCTCACTGATGGGTAGCGTCCCTAGCACGCTCAACCCTGAGTGGCTCATGGGAGTATGTTCTTCAGTACCGTAGAACCAAAGGAAGACCTGTCCCTTGAAGCCTTATCTACTTTGTAATGTGTGATAAAAGTATGAGGCTTAGACCAAGTGGCAGCACAAATATTGTCAAGGGGCAATTTAGCTTGAAAGGCAGAAGACGTAGAGACGGCTCTGGCAGAATGAGCCTTAGGTTTGTGTGTTAATGGCATGTTTGCATTTTCATAAAAAGAGAATATACAATCAGATAACCATTTAGATAAGGTTGTTTTAGCCACTGGATTGCCTTTTCTTGCTTCTGAGAAGGATACAAAAAGTTGGTCTGATTATATCCTTAGTTCTGTCAAGGTAAAATCTGAGCTGTCTGTGAACATCAAGTTTGTGCAGCATGTATTCCAATTTGTTAGAGTGGTTGGGAAAAAAGACTGGCAGCTCAATGACCTGATTGATATTTGATTCAGAACAGACTTTAGGTAAAAATGAGGGGTTTGTTCTGAGAGATACTCTATCAGCATGGAAAATCATGTAGGGTGGTCTGATAGATAATGCTTGAAGTTCTGACACTCTGCGGGCAGAAATAATGGCCACAAAAAATATTGTTTTCCAGGATAGAAATTTGAGATCACAAGAAGATGCTGGTTCGAAAGGAGGAAGAATAATTTGAGACAGCATAAGGTTTAAATTCCAGGGAGAATAGGGAATTTTGATCGGAGGTCTCATATGAAGAACACCTTTAAGAAAGGTCTTAGATAATTTGTGGCCCATAACATTTGAGCCACCAAACCCAAGGTGAAAATTTGAGATGGCAGCTAACTGAACTCTAACTGTAGCAGTTGCTGCTCCTTTCTTAAAAATTTTTGTCAAAAATTCTAAAATAGAAGACAGCGGAGCTTGGAAAGGGTCAATGTTCTGCATGTTGGCCCAAATTGAGAACCTTTTCCACTTACTGCCATGTAATTTCCTAGTAGATGGCTTGTGAGAAGACAAGAGAATTTGTCTCGTATCTTCTGAAATTGAATGAAGCCTGGCAATTAGGGGAAGTGGATTAGCCAAGCGGTCAGTTTCAGGGACTGCAGTGAAGGATTAAGGTCCCCTGACGGGTGCGTCAGAAGGTCCAGAACTAGGTCCAAGATCCATGGATCTTCCAACAGATGATGGTGGAGAAACAGAAACCAAACCTGTCAAGGCCAGTAGGGGGCTATGAGTATAACAGTCCTTCCCAGTGATTTTGCTTTCTGTAAACATCTGAGTATTAATGGGAAGGGTGGAAATGCATAAAGGAGACCCGGGGGCCAATCGTGTAAAAGTGCATCTCTCAGGGGATGACCGGGAGGTGGCATTAGAGCAATGTAGCTTCTGCATTTTGAACTGATGCGGCTGGCAAAAAGGTTGCAGCAAGGCTGGCCCCATTTGTGGAAAATCAACTCCGCAACCTGTTGTTTGAGAGACCACTCATGAGGGAGCAATATCGCCCTGCTTAGCTTGTACGCTATCACGTTGGATTTCCCCGGGATGTGCATTGCTAACAGAAAACGTTGAGATGACACAGCCCACTGCCAGACTTTGAGGGCTTCTCAACAAAGGGGGTAAGACCTGGTTCCACCTTGCTTGTTCAAGTACCAGACTACTGACATGTTGCCCGTCTGAATTGCAATAGTTCCTAGAGGAAGAGAGTCCTGAAAGTTCTGCAATGCCAGAAACACCGCTCTCAACTCTAGAACATTGATGTGCAGGAGGGTTGGCATAATTGTTAATGTGTTTACCTTACAAACACAAGGTGCAGGGTTTGATTCTTACATGGGGTAATTGGCTAGGCTTAAAATAGCCCAAGAGGGCAATTAGCCTAATACTAATCTAGGACTCTAATCTATAAATCTATGATTCTTGATCTGTCCATGTGCCTTGGGTAGTCTTTCCCTGAAAATACCCCCCCCCCCCCAATCAGGGAAGCATCCGTGGTCACAGTGGCTACTGGGGGGGGAGAACAAAGGGTCTTCCGATTGTGACATGAAGAGATGTCAACCACCACTGAAGGTCTCTCCTGCAAGAATCCATGATGAGAATCATGTGGTGCATTGGTAGTTTCTGGTAAGACCACTGAGCGAAGAGGAGCCATTGAAGAATTTGCATATGCATCCTCACGAGTGGTATAGCCAGGATTGCTGCCGCCATCAAACCTAGCACCTTTAATACCTCTGCTGCTGTAGCTTTGTTCTTTGACACCAGTGAGCTGACGTTTTAGTGGAGAAGAGAGACTCTTTCGACAGGGAGACGTAAAGTGGTAGTTGAGGTATCCAGCTCTATTCCTATAAAAATGGTATGCTGCGATGGCGATAAGGCAGACTTTTCAAAGTTGATTGTAATGCCTAAATGATGGCAGAGTGTCAGAGTGTATTGTGTTGCCTGAGTCAATTGATGCCTGGTGGCAGCAGTGAGGAGCCAATCGTCTAGGTATGGCAACACCTGGAATCCTAGACGTCTCAGGTGAGCCGTGACCACTGCCATGCATTTGGTGAACATTCTAGGGGCTGTAGTGAGACCAAAGGGCAGGGCTCGAAACTGGTAATGACTGACTCCCAGTCGGAAGAGCAGATGATCTCTGGAGCATCTGTTCATCTTTTTGTGATAGTACGCATCCTTGAGATCTATGGAGCACATCCAATTGTCTTTCCATAGGAAGGGAAGAATGGACTGAAGCGTGACCATTCAGAACTTCTCTTTCTTTACGAACTGGTTGAGTCTGCTGAGGTCCAAGATAGGTCTCCAGTCCCCTGTTTTCGTTGGTACCAAAAAGAATCTTGAGTAAGTTCCGAATCCAACTCGGTCTGCTGGGACTGGTTGGATGACTCTTTTTTTTCTAGCAATCTGTGGACCTCTACGATTGCTTGTTCCCTGAGATTGGGTGGAACATCTGGGATTCTCTTTACAGGAATGGGAGGGGAAGAGAACGGTATGAAATATCCTCTGGAAATTATGCTTTGTACCCAAGTATCTGATGTATGTTTAGCCAGGCTTCTGGGTACAAAGACAAGTGACCCCCGACTGTCTCCACAGCCGAACAGTTGGGCCCCCTTTCAGGGTGCTGGTAGGGTTGACCAGAACTGACCCCTGTTGCGTGGGCAGCGTCTTCCGTTATAACCCCCTTCCTCTGCCTCTAGAGGGGGTTTCTCCACCTGTGTCCTGGAAGGCTCCCTGTGCTTTTCGGAACCACATTTTACCTCCCCTAGGGCCCTTGGGGTAGGGCCGAGTACGGGTCGAAAAATGGACTCCAACGGCAGATAAGGTCTTGCCTTCCTGCTCACACCTGGTTAAAGTTTCCTTTACTTTGGGCCCAAACAGTGATGAGCCATTGAATGGGGTATTAATAAAGGAAGACTTAAAGGGTTCCGCAAAGGAACAGAGACGCATCCAGGCTTGTCTTCGAAGAGCAATGCCAGAACTAGTGGCTCTACTCGAACCATTAGCTGCATAGGATATGAGATGCATGGATGAGTTTACCACTGAGTTTAGGGTAGTGAGCTGGGTGTTGACTTTGTCGGCCACCCCTGTAGCTACCGTACCCTGGAGAGTATCTCTTAGCTCTTTTAGGAGATATCTCTGTAGTCTCGTAAAGTGGGTTAAGTAGTTCAATGATCGCAGAGAAAAAGTCGCTGAACTAAACATGCACTTACCATATCTATCCATGACCTAAGAATCTGTTAGGGGGATGGATAGAAGTGGATGTCTCGGATACTTCCTTTTTGGTGGCTGCAGCTACCACCATGGCATCAACAGGCACTCCCTTTGTCAAAAATGGCTTGTCCACTGGGGCAGACATGAATTTATTGGGCTTAAGAGGAACAGGTTCCATGGCCTCTGGTGACTCCCACGCCTTACGAGAAATCAGTTCTATGAGCTCGTCATAAGGCGGAGACACCCAAGAAGTGGAAGGTTGAGACCCAAAAGCCTTCAAGAGCACAGACTCATCCTCAGTAGGGGTCTTGGACTGCCAATTGCCCCTCTGACTAAGGATCTCTAGTATCTCTGCAAAGGAGATGTCCTCAGAGGGGGATAGAGGGGACCCTTCTGACTCATCTAAGTTCATATCAGATGTCAAAGACTCCTGTGGGGAGTCTAAGTGCCTCCTCTTGCACAGTCTCTTCCTGGGCACCTCCTCAGTGGGGGGGATCTGGGGAGGTCTCAAAAGAGTAGGGGATGCCCTGTGGGGGTACTTGAGGCTCGGGGTCTCTACGCTTAGAGGGACTGGTAGATGTAGAAGCAGACAGGAGCTTGAGGGGAGAGGGAATGTTGAACCGATGCTGACGTTGTCTTTGGAGACAAAACTCTCCTTATAGCATCGAAGGCACCATGGCTCCAATGAGAAGGAGTGGATGGACCCGAGAGTACCATCCGATCCTCCCGCACTGAAACCCTGGGCTCTGAGCTCAAGGTAAGAGCCAAGCTCATCCGAGCCGAAGCCCCAAGAGGAAGAGTCGGCACCGACAAATCGGTTCGACTATCCTTCCCAGACCCGAAGGGAGAGCGTTGGCTCCTAGAGTCCTCGGTCGGTGCCAAGGATATCCGAGTAGATGGAGCCAATAACACAGGTGCAGGTATCGGCTCCAAGGGTTCGACATCCATCGGTTTAGTTTCCTTCGGCTCAGAGAGTCAAGTACGGCTCGGAAGAGGAGTAGACAAATCCAGTTCCATGGTCTTCGGCACCAACGAGCTGGTCGGGGCAGACAACAATTTGGCAAGTCCTTGTGCCTGTAACAGCTTCTGCACTAGCCGATCCATGTCCAAATCTGAAAGGCTGACTGAGGACGTAGCTGAATGCACCGAAGGTGCTGACTGGAGCAGAGGTGAAGAAGGAACTTCAGAGACCGGCTCCAAAACCAAGAGCTGGCTCCGACTCAAAGGTACACTCAGTTCCGAAGTCTGTGGAACAGATGACCCTCCTCCTGAAATTTTTGTCTTTTTTGTCACTTTGTCTGAAGATCTGGATTTTGAGGATGTGCTAGTACCCTCATGGCTACTCAAAACCTCAGAAAAAGATTGCTGTAACAATCCCCTGTCTACTAGCTTCCTCCTTCTCTCCAAGAGGACTCTTGAAGAAAAGGAATGGCAAATGCTGCAAGTGTCTTGGAGGTGTTTAGCCCCGAGACAGTAGACACATTGGATGCGTCAGTCAGTGACAGATATTTTCTGCCCACAATCCGGGCATTTTTTGAATCCCAATTTAGAATGGGATTTCTCCTTTTCATCCGACATAGTTAATAATAAACTATAAACTGAAAAAAGACAGAATAATCCTTACTCACTTGTAAAGATCCACAAAACTACTAAGCCCAAACAGGGCACTAACTATAACAATAATTACAGATTACAAATATAGGGCTAATAGGCCCGCAGAGAAGAACCCTGCCTATTATAAAGAGTAAATAGGGTAAAGGCCCACACAAACCAAGAAGCCAACAGTGCACTAACTATTTAAACTGTTTAAGACTACATAAACTATAGATTATAATAATAAACAATCCAATATGAACAGACAACTATTTTAGTAATAAAAGAAAATATTTTTTTTATAAACTTGCTGGGTTTTTTTTCCACAAATGGTCCGAGCTAGCTGGATCACGGCGATCTCTCTTGCCGCGGCAAACTAGATCTGAGGTCATTTCGGCAGTACATTGTGGGATCAGGGGCTTGGTCTGGAGCTACTGGCAAACCTTAAGCTTTGCTATCAGCCATGTCAGAGCCGAGGATCGGCTCCGAACCCATCAGTGAGAATAAATGGCAAGATTTAACAACTTCACATCAGAAGTTTTTCCATCACAATCATTTTCCTGATCATATCAGGAATCTTCAAAGAATGAAGAATTCCTTATTCTCTCACCAGTAAATGAGAATGTTAAGAGCCTGAACTAAGCCCTGAGCTAAGCCAAATAAATAATCCCTGTCTCAAATAACAGAGGCAGGAGAATATAAATGTTCATCTTTCTGCTTGAATATTTAACACAAATATCCATAGAAGCAGACCAACTCCTGTCAGGGATATCACCCTCAGAAACTGGCAATCCCAGTCCAGCTAGACAAAGAAGCATTCCTCGGCTCCTTCCACTATGACCAACTAGACTGGGTCTTTCAAGCCTGCCAATGTCACTACAACAGCTGCAGAGGATGTGTTTAATCCCCCAGTCCACGGCAGATGGAAGTACTGCACTAAAATAGAAAAAAGAAAGAAGATGAGTGGTCTCTTGAACCAGAAATACCCACTGTAGAGTCAGCCATCTGCAGCTCGGGCCAAGTAGTAACCTGTTGAAGAGTCAAAGGTTATCATGAAATGTTCTTATTTTTGTGGCCAGAGGAAGTAAGAACCAAGGAAAGAGAAAGCTGCTCAATGGTAAAGCTGAGAAGGAAGACTGAAACCTGGATACAGCTGACAGCAGCAGTCAATACAAGGTAATTTATTTATCTTTTGTTGACTGGGTTAGTCCCATTAGGCTGGCAGCCTTTTCAGGGGAGACCTGATGTGGTATTTATATTACTAGGAGAAACTTGGCCAGGGCATTGGAAAACTTCCCCAACTTGCGATATCTACTGACTCTTGTCAGCTGGGAGGATGGTGCATAAGATGGACAATAAGATTAATGGAGTGGAGATGAATGCCAGCTCTAAACAGGATATCAGTGCTAGTGTAGAGGATTCTGAAAAACCCTCTGCAGAGGGAACTGTTTGCAATATTAGAGGATGTGGTGAAAGAGGAGAGTATTGTCACAACCCTCCAGTTGGGAGGGTTGTGGGATGAAGTATTAAAAGAGATGATGAACCAGAGTTAACCAGAAAAAGATGTGTCAAAGGGAGAAATAATAGAGAAAATCCAAGGAGAGGAAGCCGAGGATATTCCAAAAAAAAGATAGTACACTAAAAAGGAAAACATATGTGGAAACAGTTGCTAAAAATGGCAAAATGCAGAAATTTGCAGTGAGAATTCAAAGTAAAAGAAACATGGGAATGGACAGGTATAAGGTACGTGACACTGTAATACTTCCTTTGGGTGTTAAAATGCATAAGGTAAAAGCCTTTATTTTAATAACTAAAAAAAAAACATTTTGACACTTTTTTTTTTTGAGAGTGCACAAGGTATGGAGAAGTTCTTGTGTGAATATGAAAAAAGACAAAATGACAACCCATGAAATGATTATGTAGTGAAGGTTTTTTTCACGAGACAAAAAGGAAAGCACATTTAGTTTCAGCCCAGACCTCTGACTTTTATCCAGCCCTGCTTGAGCTTAAGCTCTCAATGGTTTTGATGCATGGAAAGTACACAAACTTTGGAAGCTGGCCAGCTGTCATCCTTAGCAGGATATAACCCATATAGCTAAGGCTATTACAGTGATCAAATGATGAGCATCAAATGCTGCCTTGGCCAAAAGGAGTCACAACTACAATTTTAGGAGTCTCCTTCTGGATGTTTAGAAGAACCCTGGATATCAACGGAAAACACACAGTGAAATTTATTTTCATTGGAATGAAAAAGCATTTGTCTTCCAGGTCTGAGTGCAAGGAGTCCTGGAGAAGAATTTCTTTAGTTATCTACTCTGATGGGTGGCAAACAGATCTACTTGAGATATTCCTCACAGTTAGACCAGTTCTTGGAAGATCCTGGGTTGATGTTTCCATTCATAGGGATGTGGCCTGGTCCTGTTGAGCTTGTCAACAGCCAAGTTTTGCTCTAATGGAGTACATGAAGCCTTAAGAGTCAAACAGAGCTGAGTTGCTAAATCCCAGGCTATCACAGCAAGTCCGCAAAGAGAATAGGATTTGAGACCCCTTGTTTCTTTATGTACTATATAACTGTGATGCTATCTGTATACACCTGGAGAGGTCCTGGAGACCACAGATCACAGGCACCAGAACCATAGTGTGGTGGTGGGGGGGTAAGCACCCCCTACACACACATATATACACACTTTTCACAGTTTGGACTATGCCCTTGGCTGACTTTTCAGCTGAAAAAAAACATTTAATGACAGCTGCTAAAAATAAAGAAACCAGCTTAATTTAAATAAAACAAGCTGCTTAACTTTCTGCTACAGCAACTGAATTTATGTTAGCAATCTGACAATAAAAGGAAATGTGAATCACTTGTCACGCCTGCATCTGCATCTTATCAGTTGCGATTTGCTGACAAATAATGCAGATGCAATGCAGGCACTCTGATTGGTTGCTAAGGGGAGAAAAAAAACAAAAAACAAATGCAGTCTGTTGCCTTGGTTTTTCATGTTACAGCAAAAGGTTGAGAAAGCATGCCTCCCAACTGTCCACAAATTCTTCAGGATGTCCCTGATTTTGCTTGATATTTCTCAAAAAAAGTTAAGTTTCTGGTAAGTCAAGGATTACAGTACATCAGTAATGCCAGACATTACAGTTTCATACTTCAGATTGTTCAAAAATGCATGTGGAAACTTAAGCCACAGGTGTCAGGAGGGGGTCTATTTTGGAAGCTCAAAGTTTCAAAACTTCGAACTTCATACGGTCAAGACCATATGATCAAAGTTTTGAAACTTCAGATGGTTTAAATGGGAAATTTACTGTTCTTTTCACTGTAGTGCAATATTGGAGTCGGTATATTTAATTAGCAGGGAGTGTGGGGGGGTGCAAGGGGGCTTGCCCCCTTGCATAAACATAAAAAAAATATTTATTTAAAATTTTTTTTTTTTTACTGAAGTTTAGAAATTTCAAGACTTGGATGTTATGGTCTTGACCATATAAAGTTGGAAGTCCATACGAGCAGTTTAAACTATGCATTACTTCCTTGGGGGGTGGGGAAATGTGTCAGTAAATCTATCATTTTGCCTGTAGTTTATTCCCCTGCCACTCTGTCCATAGGTACACATATAACTTGTTCTACTATGTGATTATGAATCTTCATAAATGAGAAACTACGTGCATTTAGATGTTAACTGTAAATACAATCTGATACTTTGTGTACATTTTTTATGTTTAGCAGTGTTTTTGTACGTTCTGGTCACTGAGTTAATTAAATCGAATTTCCTATTCATTTTTACAACTTGCTTCACCTCCTAATCCAGCTATTTTCAGTGGTGTTCACCTTCTAAATAAACTCTACTTACCTTATCAGTTCATTTTTCTAAAAAGGCATCTTGTATATTTATTTTGTGTTGAAGCTGACTACAAAATAAAGAATTACATGAAATCATCATAGTTTAAGGAAGACGGATGAACTACAAAAATCCTCAGTACTTGTTAGGGGATCACCACCCAGTCTTTTTTTTGTTTGTGTGTGTTTTCTTTTCTCTCTCTCTCTCTAGATGCCACTATATAAATACGGTACAACACATTCATCAAAATCTTTTTTTATCCACTTAAAGTTAAAACAATATCAACGGGTTATCAAACTTTTTCTGAATATTAAGTATGATATGAAATGTCAATGTCTGTCATTATTGACTGATTGTAATCCTCAGTGATTTACCATAAAATCAAAAATTTTATGAGGGACAGTGCAAATACTATGAGGTAAAATCAGGGACATTAAAAGTTAATGGAACAGTTTTGCATCAACAAGCTTTTTCTGAACATTAATCAAGTATGACTTACAAGGGAAATGGTAAAAAAAAATATGAGGAAACATCAGGGACCTTTAAGTTAATAGGTTTTGCATCGTCATGTATTTTCGGAGGCAGCTGATGTATGAAATTGGATTGCTGTTACAGGATCACTTTTAATTGATTTTTTTTTTTTTTTTTTTTTTTTTTTTAGCGAGGGGGTGACATTATTTATCAGAGTGCAATATAATCAGTGTGCATCTGTTCACAGTCAAAGGTAATGTACCATCTCAGAAGTGGCACAGTCCTATGGGGAGAATAAGTTTGTGTTTTACACCACAGTACCTTATTTAAAGTCCCTGATTTTTTTTTTTTTTTTTTTTTTTATAAATATAAACATATGAACCATCTTCAGGGAAATAACATGAATTCTTATATACAGTTGGCAAAGCCAGCATTTCAGAGGGCTTGTGTTGTTACAGCCCAGCATTGTGCTTCATTTCTACTTGGAGAGTATGTCACCTATACATAAAAGGCTGGGGAAAGGTGATGTGTGAAAGCAACTAGTTTCAGGATCACATCTCACTGATTATCAATATGGTTTTGTTGGGGGAGTGCAGGATCAGTGAAAATATCTATATGACCATTATATTTATGTGATCTTTACAGTCATATGTAATATATACCCTCTCAAAAGTGGCAAAAGTCCACAAGGGACAGCATGTGTACATTTTGTACCAAAGTACCTTATTACAAGCCTCATAACTTTTGTATTATGAGCCAACTTTAGGAATCTGAGATATGGTGTCTCATATACAGCTAGTAAAGCCACAGTTTCAGAATACTTTTGTTGTTACTGACTAGTACTATGATTTGTTTCCACCCAAGGGTGATTTGGCCTATGCAGAAAAGGCTGAGTAAAACTAATATATAGAATATATGTGTACAGGCCGCAGTGGTGCAGCGACTAGTGTTGTCGCCTCACAGCAAGAGGTTCGCCCGTTCGATTCTCAGCTGGAGCGCCTTCTATGTGGAGTCTGCATGTCCTCCCCGAGGTCGAGTGACGGTAAAGACATGCAGGTAGGTGCGAGCATGAATGGGTGTGCTTTCTTTCAAGGTTGGGTGTCGGCTGGCACCTCGGCACTGTAAAAATCCACTGCCAATCATTAGCTGACTGGAATGCCGCTGTGGTATCCCCTAACTGGGAAAAAGCTGAAAGACATTACTTTTTTTTTTTTATGTATACAAAGTACACTGTATCTCAGAAGTGAAAATACTATAGAAATTCCAGAAAAAATACCTGTTTTAGTTGTAACATGCTGTGGCTACAATGCCACATTTTCAAGCAGTTAAAGCTGTGGAAGCAAGTTCAGATGTATGCTGCACTGGAAGCTCTCTGTCTAGAATTGCCATCCAAAGTGTGTTTTGTAAAATAATCAAATATTACCTCAAAGTTTTGCAACAATGTGAAATGCAGACAGACATATAGCTTTTGGCTTAGTTCATGTACCTTTACTTTAAGTGTAATACTTGCATTATACTAAGTTCTCATTGTGGGTACTGTGGTGAACTTCAGCTCAGTACACTAAATGTGCTAAGATACTTCTTTATTGAGTTATTAATATATTTGAAGTAAACCTTCTCTGTATAGGTGTAGTATGCTGTGCTACAATGTCAGGTTTTCAAGCAGCTAAAGCTATGGGGTTAAATGTTGAAGTGTATTATACTAAAAAGCTCTGAGGTTTGACCTGTGTGATTTTAGTGCGTTTCATAACTGACATCTCTGTTGTCTGTACATGAAAGTTCTATAATGAAATCTTACAGAGATATAACCTTTCAAAGACTGGTCTCAGTGGCTTTAGTTCATGACACTTTACTGAAAAAGTCTGGCATTTTGCATTACACTCGTGTTTTCATTGTTGATATAATACATTAACTTTTATCCGGTACTCAGAGTACAATAATTACAACAAAAAAATTCTTTACAGAGGTGCAGATGCATCATTTTTGTCACTCAACTTGCACCCCCATATTTTAGACTAATTTTCAGTAAACTGCATTACAAGAAGATAACTGTATGTCTGTCTTTACAGCTGGACCTGCCGTCTAAGTGCATTTTGTAGCTGCAGATCATGATATAGAATTCTGAATAAATTGCTGTAATATTTTGTGTGTTTGAAGCTGCGGTGGTGGTGCTGTGGTAGTGTTGTCACCTCACAGTAAGACACTGTCCGGATTGATTCTCAGCTAGAGCGTCATCTGCATGCAGACATGCGTGAATGGGCGTACCTTCGTTGAAGGTTGTGCGTCAGGGCTGGTAACTCGGCACGTAAAAATCAACTACCAATCATTAGCGGACCAGAGTTCTGCTGTGGTGACCCCTAACCAGATAAAGCCGAAAGACACAACAACAACAGAGAGATATTCCTTTATTGATATGTCCCACCAATAGTCTAATGTGATCATTTGGATGCTTTAGTTTTGCTATTTGTTTCACAAAAACGTACATTTTATATTTTTTTCAACCTGACAAACAGTATGCATCTCAGTCATATCACTGGTTTGTTCATATGAACTAAGAACCAAAAATAATATTATTGAAAAAGTAATATTTTTTCTCACG
Organism: Protopterus annectens; assembly: GCF_019279795.1. Taxonomy (NCBI): domain Eukaryota; kingdom Metazoa; phylum Chordata; order Ceratodontiformes; family Protopteridae; genus Protopterus; species Protopterus annectens. The sequence continues at coordinate 637,419,160 of NC_056743.1, forward strand.
TTTATATTACAGTAAAGCACACGTTCGACATGCCTTGATAGGCATGTACATATTTCAGATTCTGTTGTCTGTTTCTTTTATGGTAGTAGATACTAAATCAATCAAATCAATAAATAAATGTTCCTTTTTACATTAAGTGCCCACTACCCCACCCCCAGCCTTCAGCAACTTCTGGCACCTCTTCCAGAGATGATTGCCTTCAAAACACTGATAACATCTCTCTGATGTTTATATGCCTCTGTCAGTGTACATGATCCCACAGAACTTGTACTTTTAATCCTTTTAAATCTGCTGCCTCTGGCAGGTCTGAAGCATCTGTGATGGTTGATAACGTCACATTGGGAGAGATTTTAGAACTCCTCAAACAGAAAGGTGGTTGGTCCTCCCAATTGCCTTCTCTGGAGAAATCAGTTTTTCTTGAGGCTTATGGTTCTGGCCCACCTCCTTTGTTGGCTGGTTCCCCCAGCCAACAAGAAGCAAGGCAGAAAATGGACACTGCTGAGCCTATCCCCAAAAAGACCAACAAATTTCTGGTTGCTACCAAGGACAGTCTCCATTGGAGCAAGGATCCCGCGAGGTAGATGTTATGGTAGCGGTGGCAGCCACTAAGAAGAAGCTTGTGGAAGAAAATTTCTCTGTCCATCCACCACATAAGGAGTTCAATGCATTGGACAGATTTGGGAAGTGTGTCTACCCTTCATCTATTTTGTCAGTGAAAGTGCTTAATTACTTGGCATATGTCATTCATTTCCACAGAGATTTGACAAAGGAAATCACCAATTCTCTCCCAGGAACCTTGACTGCGGATTAAAGGAAGTCCGCCGATTCACAGCTGGCTATCCTACAGTCACTATCTAATACCTCTATGCACCTTATTGCTAATGCTACAATGGGTGCATCAGGAGCAGCCGGTACAGGCATTTTCATAAGAGGGCATGCCTGGATGTGGCTATGCAATTCATCAATGCCCATATGATGAATCAACTCTGTTTGGTCCCAGTTAAAGGTACTATCTCAAGAAGTGAGAAGGATGTTAAGTCCATACCTGCCATAGGGATCAAATTCTCTATTCCTCAAAGGACCTTCTCCAGAAGTGAGGAAATAGAATTTGGGAGAACTTTTCTAATAGATGTTTCTCAGGGGGCAGAGGTGCCCTGCAAAACCAAGGCTTCAAGGATCTTTTCTCATAAAAGCCCTTCTAGTGTGCTCCTGAACAGTTAGTCGACTGTCACACTCCAGAGCTAGTCACAGGGCACTTATTCCTGCACCCAGCAACCTGGATATCCATCACTCAAGACAAATGGGTGCAGAGTATCATAACCAGAGGCTATTTCATTCCCTTCCACACTCTTCATTTGTACCACAAAAGAATTCCCGATGTTCCACCCTCACAAAGGGAAGTTGTTGCTTCAGAAATAAGGAAGCTTATAAGAAATTGAGTCATCCAAAAGGTCCTTGCAGATCATAGAGGATCTGGAATTTACTCAAGATTCCTTTTAATGTCAAAGAAAAACAGGGGTTGAGGGCCTGTTTGGTCCTAAGTCACTTGAACTAGTTTCCGAAACAAAATTCCTAATGTTCATGGTTCGGTCCATTCTGCCCCCATTTTTTTTAAACAAGAAACATCTTTATTAAATGATCAGTTATGACATAGGTAATCATACATTTATATAAATTAAAACAAACCATACTGACAATCCCAGCAGTAAGCATTTTACATCACAAACCATACTGACATAATCCCACTTGCAAACATTACACATCACTTATCATCTACCCAATCATTGTCAGTCAAACATTACATAGCTCACTCAAGGCCTGTCTTATTTTAAACCTCATTCCTCCTGTATATGAACTGTTCCCACAATTCATATATGTTTTCCTATGTAATTTTCTCCTACCCTTTTTAAAGATCCCAATTCTATTTTTTTATCTCTGTTATTATATTCAATTCTAGCACAGTTGGTTTACACTTTGATTTCCATTTTCTAGTAATTTCTTTTTTGGCAGCCACCCTAATTAGATTCAACAAGGCCTTACTATGTCTAGGCAATTCCAATTATGTATTATAGCTCAGAAAAAAATAATCATTTCCTTAGTTACACCAATTTGCTCATCCAGTATCTCTGACAGTGTAGTCTGCAGGGAATCTTTAAAGGCTGCCAACTTACTGCACTCCAAGAAAATATGGTCCAAATTGCCTCTTTCTTCCCCATCATAACTCCAACATTTACTGTCTACCTGAGGAAAAAATCTCTAGAGTCTCCTTGGAGGTATAAAAATATCTATGTAAACATTTCCAGGCAAAAATCCTACATCTTACAGATTTTGTTGCATATTTGGCAGACATACATATATCCCCCCAATTTTTTCTTTGTGAATTGCTTATTCAACCTCTCTTCGCAATCCTCTCTAACATCCTTTGATTGATTCTTATAGTATATTTTATATGCTCTACTAATTATTCCTTTTTTAATGGCAGCTTCTGTTCTAGATTCTACTAAAAACTATGCCAATACTAGTCTTTTGTTTAGGACCCCCTATTCAGTTCTCTTTGCCTATATTCTGATATCAATCCTTGATAGGGAAGGCAATCTCTAACCTACAGTCCAAATACATTTTTGGCATCTTCCCATTCTATTACCTTTCCCTCTCTAGTTATTTTCTCCCAATACCTTGGATCCTTTCCCAGTTTTCCTCCAATAAATTCCAGGCCCCTCTTACCTATTGTCTGCATCCCTAACTACAGTCATCATTATTGGCAGAATTCTCCTTTCTCCATTCTCACATTGGCTAAATTCTTAGAATACTTTCTGCTACTTTATGAACATGATATTCTGTGTGATTATTGTTACTCTCCTTAAAGATCTGCATCCAAAATTCCAGTCTCTCCTTTTATTCCTTGTTCCTTCAGCTTACCCATTTCATCATCATCCCTTCATCACTTTGAATTATAGGTTTCTGCTTCTGCTATATATAGGAGCCTTAAATGTGTAGCTCTGAATTACCCCTTCAAATCGGGTAATCCCAATCCACCTTGTTCTATTGAAAAAATCATCTTATCTCTCATTTGACTCCTACCATCTTCCCCTCCCTGATAAAGTCCTCCAGCTCTTTACTAACTGCTATCCACAACTTCTCCTCTGGTTGATAAAAATATGCCTGGCCTATGTTTAAGACTAAAGGGACTAAAAACATTTTAACTGCTTGTATCTTACTATCCATACCGTATATCAGAGCTTCCAATTTCTCCGTTTTTTGTATTATCTTTTGTTTAGTGCATTCGCACGTATCCTTAGCTGCCACAGTGGAATGTTTAATCCATATTTCTAAATACTTCATTTGATCAGTTCCCCACAAATATGGATACTGCTGAACCAATTCGTGTGTGGGTACATAATTTACTGCTACTGCCTTGGTTTTAGCTTCATTAATTTTGTATCCCAAAAAGATTTTAAACTGTCTCAAAATGTTCCATAAGACTGTAATGTCTTTTTCTGGTTTTGTCAGGTATAAAATAATATCATCTACAAACAGAGACAGCTTTTCCTGCCTACCATACTAATTATATCCTTGAATTTCTGAGTTCCTTATTTTCTTTGTCAATGGTTCTAAATATAATGCAAATATCAATGCGAAAAGATGACACCCTTGCCTGGTTCCCCTGCTCAAGTAGAAATTATCAGAGAGGACCCTACTCACTTTAATTTTCACCTCTGATCCCTCATATATCCTCAATCAACCTTATAATTTTATCAGGGAATGCAAATGTCGCCATTGCCCTGCTCATAAAGTCCCAGCTTACTCTGTCAAATGCTTTTTCTGCATCAAGACCCATCAACAACAGTGGTATTTTCTTACATTCTGCTTGCCTCTGGATCATCAGGGTACTGTTAATGTTATCAAAAGTTTCCCTCCCCTCCACAAAACCACACTGATCCATATATATCAATTGTGGCATCACTTTTGCCATTCTTTTAACTATTATAGTCCAGCACTGTCTAATCATGGTCTAGTACTGAAATTGGAGTGTATGAAAAGCTGGATCTGATGGATTTTTACCCTTTTTAGGTATTACAACTGACACTTTCTTTCAGGATGCACTGTTAAACAAACCTTCCAGATCATTTTTTCCCTCCTTATCTTCCAAACTTTCACAAGAATAACATTTATTCCTGGGAGTTTCCTCTAGATTGGTTATGCATCACCATTTTTATCTCATCTCCTCCTGTCCTGGTAGTAGTTGAGCCTCATCTTCCTTTAACCTTGGCATATTTAATTCTTCCATAACCATTTCCATGTGTACCCTTTCATGATTTCCATATGTTTCTGCTTTATATAGACTTTCACAGAATTTCCAAAATATTTCTAATACCTTTACAGGATCTCATTAACTTCATTGTTATAGACTCCCTAAGCTTGGCAACAGCCCTTTCTACTTTCTGTTGTCTGAGTCATTGTGCTAAATGTTTTTGTTCTCTACAGTTATCAAAAAAACAGTTGCTTAATGGCAATCTTTCTGAACTTGTGCATATTGAGGTAATCCCTTATTTTCTGTATAGCATTCTGCAGTTGCTCCTCTTGTTCTTTGAGAGTCCCTCTATTCTGCAATACTTCAACATTTTTCAGTCCCTCTAAATAATTCGTGTTCCTTCTTAACCACATCTCCCTTTCTTTTATTTCCACCCAACTTTTAAACTGCGCTTTAAATTTATCCCACTCCCTAGATATATTTTCTCTAATAGCTCCTGAATAATTTCCACTGCCCACATGTTCCTGTGATATGTAAATTCTGACTAGCCTAGCTCAGTTTTTGTATCTAGGGGAATAATATGTAAATTCACTCTGAACTAGTACTGAATTCACATCTTCCATGCCAAATATTTTCATAAATGTCATCAACAGTCTAGCCTCCTTTGCTATACTTTCCCTTCTGGGCCCCCCAGACACATCTTCACTGCTGCAAATCAAATTTCAGTAATATTCCTTGCTGAAAGATGATTATTTCTCCTTGAAGTTTCTTAAGCTCCATTATAGCACTTTTAGGTGGAATATAAATACATGCCAATGTAATCTTTTCCCTTTGCCAGCAGCCCCTGAGTACAACAAATCTACCATTAATTTTTTTATCCTACTCTATTATTACTGGAGCTCCTCTTGCAATTAATATAAGTATTCCACTTTTCCTTTGTTCAAGGTACTCCGTCGAATTTGCACTCTACATTTTTTATATAGTTTACTACTCTTTCTTTTTTGTATGTATCTGTGAGACCACTGGCATTTAAAGACATTATAGAAAGCATCATTGTATTAAAAAGTTATTATTCCCACCTTTTACAAAAACAGCTTTTTGTTAAATGTCTAGTTCCAGTGTTTGTATTACACCCATAAACTGTTTAGTACGTTGAACTTTTATACTGTCATTTGTTGTCATATCAATTTTTGCCTATGTCACATCTTACAAAACTATTTTGTTTTATTGAAAGCCCTCAAACAAAAAAACACCCCAATACCCCCTAAAACCTATTAACTTAATGCTAACACACAAAACGATGTAATCTTCAAACACTGAAGTTTTACTCTCCTAAAAGTAACAAATGTCCCAAACTGACAGCCGCACACACAGACTTGAATTATCCTAAAAGAAAGGTTATACATGCTAAGATGCATGGTGCAGTCTGTGTTTCTACTAAGTACTGTCTGGTTTTGCCTTATCTTTATAGCTCTCCCAAATGAGAAAACACCTGAATGCTTTCAAAGAACATTATCTCCTGGCCAATTTCTCTTTATCAGATTATAGCCAATTTCTCTCTATCATTTTGTCTCCACGGAGACATGAGGATCAGATAAAGAATTGCCACTAAGCATACATTTATTTGCTAGGAAAAAAACCTAATATTAATGTTTCTTTTTCCATTTCTTAAAATGTGTTATCAGGTCAAGCTAAGGACTTTAATCCAGACATTCCCCCAAGCAAAAATGAGAAAAAGCACATGATTTTTTATTTTGTCATGCTCTTTTAACCAGACTTTTTTTTTTTACATTGCAGTGCCTACATTTATTAAAACTGCACAAAGAGAAAGACAAGAAGGAAGAAAGAAAGAAAAAAAAGGAAGGAACAACTGTTTACAACTGTATCCCCATTACACTTGAAAACTACTGAGAAAACTGTATAGTATGCAAAGACAATCATACACTATAAAAATAGTATTATTAAGAATAAGTTGGTTTTACTTATAGTTATCTTTCTTCCTCCTCTTCCCCAACCCCAAGTATTTTCCACACATTAATGACACATGAGATAGGGCATATATGTTGGGGTCGTTTACAAGTCCAAAAAAGTCCAATATTTCCAGATTTTTTTTGTTCTGTCATAGTTCATAAATATAATTATTTAATTTCCATGGTACTGTTTTTATTTCTGTTCATTTCCATCTCCCATATCCTGTCTCTGCTTAATTTCCAACTTACTCTCAATTCTTCTAGTCAACTCTTGTGCTCCATTCCTTCGCTCCAGCATTTTCTGTTGAAATATTGGAAAAGGTTTCACTGGCACCATCTCTCTCTGGTCAGTTACTAGAAGAACAGGAAGCAGAATTTTCCTCCATTTCACAACTCACTTTTTGTTGGACAAACTTTTGTATTTCCTCCTTAGCATGTACTTCATTAAAGAATGATTTTGTCCCACCAGGGAAGAATATTTTGAAGATAGCTTGGCACAGCAGTTTGAATCTCATGCCTGCTTCTCGACTTTCCCTAAATAGTGGATTACATTTATTCCTCTTCTGCCTGGTGTAAGATGAGTAATCATTCTCCACAAACACTCCGCTGTCTCCCACTTTTAGCACTTTGTCTTTCTGCACAGTTTTGTCAGACTCAACTCCTTCTGCTGCTAGGATTTCATCTTTACCAATAAAGGTCTAGGTTGTTTTCTCATAGCCAGGTTGAGAGCATACACACAATGTGCTCTTTCAATTAACTCCTGCTGTGGAATACCAGTCCAGTTGCTTATTTGTGCTTTCATAAAATTAATACAGTTTGTTCCTTCCAGCTTCTCTGGTACAGCTGAAAATCTCAGATTTTCCCTATGTACTCTCTCTGTCCTCTAATTCTATTTTTTTTAAACATTTCTTCTTGAGCAGTTTCATAATCAGCCAGCCTTTTCCTCATTTCATTCTCTGATTTTGGCAGTTTTATCACCTCATCTGAGTATCTATTTAAAGCTTCTTCCATTTATTCCAGCCTTTTGTTGTTTGAGTTGATATACTCCATCACTGTTTTGTTCTCTGTATTTCTTTCTTTCCGACATCCAGGCAGTGCACTTACTAGCCAGTTATTGAAATTTACCCAGAAACACAAAAGTCCACTGGCCCACTCTTCTGAGTTTCTTTTTTTAACTGGGAGAGTTAGAATTAAGCTGTTACTCAATGTGCACCCATCAATGAAGTCAACTATGCTTCCACTGTTGAGGAAGAATAATTGGATGTGCTTGATAGATCTTCAGGATGCATACTACCACATAAATGTTCTAGGAAATATATTCACTTTTAGCTGGGAGCCCATCATTACCAATTCAGAGCTCTGCCCTTTGGTTTTACCATACAACCCCCTGGTATTTACCAAGTATATAACAGTTGTGTCAGCTTGTCTATGACTGCAAAGTTTCCAGGTGTTCCATTATTTGGATGACTGGCTCTACACTGCACCTTCCAGGAATCTACTCATTCAAGCCATGGACTCCTTACTCTAACTGTGCATAGACTTGGAGATTACTGTAAATCTAGAATCATCCAAACTACAGCCAGTCCAGTCTAGACCTCATTGGAGCATTTTCAGATGTATAATTTTAAATAGCAAAACTCCCTCAAACAAGAATTACATCCCTTCACCATCAAGCACAAAGACTCTTATCTCACCAGAAATGATCAGTGAGATTAATGCTTCACATTTTAGGTTCCATGGCATTGGTGCCAGCAGCTAGATTTTACATGAGAGTTATTCAATTGACTCTTGACAGTTTGATGGTAAATCATGAAACAGTCTATGTCTTTTCTAATGATGCTAATAAACATCTGCAGAATTCACATACAGTGGTGGCTAGAACCTCCGCATGTTCTACAGGGATCCTTTCACCCCCCCCCCGGCACAGTGACCACAGATGCTTCCCAACTGGGGTGGGGGTCATTATCTGAGAAAGACAGTCCATGGCACATGGTCCCAAACAGAGGCCAGTCTTCACATCAATATACTTGAGATGAGAGCAGTCCTCTTAGCCTGCAGGCCTTTTAGGACTCTCTGCCCTTGGGTGTGATATTTGTTCAGACAGACATACAACATGGCAGTTGATTAGTATATCAACAAACAAGGAGGAACTAGATCTTATCCTTTGTGTTGAGATGTCATGACAGTATGGCAATGGGTGATAGCTTATCACTGCTTTCTAATAGCAATGCATATGCTGCGGAAATCCAGTGTACTTGTGGACAGGATGATTAGGTCAAGTCCCACTGCCTCATGAGTGTTCCCTCAATCCATTAGTAATGGAGCAGATTTTCAGCCAATGGGGCCAACCTTGTTTGGACTTCTTAACATCTCCCCACAATATCAAATGCAACAAGTTCTTCACTCTAATTTCCCAAGAGGGGGAGTCACCCAGGGGGACACTAATGTACCCTCTCCCCATTTATGTTTGTCTCTCAATGCCCCTAATTCCAAAGTTTCTTCTGAAAGCATCTGTAATGTATATCACAGTCATCCTTATATCCCCTTATTGACCATGACAAGTATTTTCCTTTCCTCTAGACTCATCTATTGCACCCTCCCTGGGTACTGGGCTCAAACCCAGGTCTTCTGTTTCACCCATCAGGGTTGACCCACCCAAACATTCAGTCCTTCAAACTGACTGTTTGGTTTCTCTAATTCCAATAATGGTTAGACAGTCCAGATGTTCATCTTCAGTTGGCCACATTTTGTCCTCTTCCCAAAAATACTCAACTAGGAAAATTTATAAGAGCAAATGGAAAAGATTTTCTATTTGGGGATTGGAAAAAAATATTGACCCTTTCTCAGTCCCTTGTCCAGCAATTTTGGACTTTCTCACACACCTTTCCCAAAGTGAAGCTAGCTATTCCACATTCAAGGTACAGTTAGCTTCAGTATCCTCTTTCCATATGGGAAAATCATATGCCCATTTCATCTCTCAAATTTTCACAGGTTTTCCTCTTGAGGTACCACTAAGTTTTCCAGTTAGAGCTCCAGTCCCTCCACATGATATTACTATCGTGTAACAGGCTTTGAATGGGCCCCATTTAGAACCTGCTGCAAGGGTTGCTCTGAAGTTTTTATCAATGAAGACTATTTCTGGTGGCCATCACTTCTGCCAGGAAAATGTCTGAGCTACACACCTATCCTCAAAACCTACCTAATTTTCCACAAGGACAATGTCCCTGAAAACAATTCCCTCTTTTCTTCCCAAGTTGGCTCCAGAATCATCCATTAACCTGCCCATATATCTTCCAGTGTTATTCCCAAATTTTTTGTGCAAAGATGAATATACTTTGCATTTGCTAGATATTGTAGTTACATTTTTATTTACATGTGACAAAAGCTTTCAGAAAATCTTAGCAGTTATTTGTGTCCTTCTCTACAGCCAAATTGGGAAAAACAGTGTCCAAAGTCACCCTTTTGTACTGGTTGTCACACTGCATTTCCTTTGTCTATAAAGAAAGAGGATTGCCACTTCCTTTAACTCCAAAAGTTCATTCTACTAGATCTGTGCTTTATCTACAGCCTTCTTCTCTCATGTGACAATTGATGACATATGCCCTGAAGCTACCTGGTCCAAAGCATATACCTTAATCTCACACTCCAAAGTTGATCTGCAATACAGATATACAGCCTCTTTTGGTTCAGTGGTACTCCGGAATATCCTCCCATAAGGCTTCCCATGTGAGAAAACAGCTGGGGTCTCTGTTCCTACATTGAGGAATGGATGGAAGACACAACATCAGATACAAACGTTAGGTACTCACCATAACGATTAATCTGAGTTGTTTCTATCCTTCCTCAACTACCCTCCCACAATCCACCTCCTTAGCTTTTGTATGCATATTTTTCCTTATAACGTTTCCATTCAGAGATGACCTTGCCTTGGCTCCTGAAGGTCATGTTTTCACTTTTACTCTCCTTTCTCAGCCAAGCAATATTTAAGATAGGTAAGCTGTTGTCTGTGAACACCATTATAATTTTAAATTCCCTTTTATTAATGAGCAAACTCTTTCTGAGGTAGCTCACTCATTACACAAGGGATCATGGGTAGGTGGAGGAGCCTGAGCACCAGATCCAAAGCTTAGAAGTGGCCAAAGCCAGATCTGAGGTTGGATCAGAGACCAATACATTCAGGAAAGGTGGAAACAGACAAAACATATCTATATTATTGTGCATACATAACTTTTGTTTTTGGCTGGAGAAACACAGGAAGATTTGTTGAAACAATTCTACTTTGTCTGAAGGAAGAAAAACTCTTCCCAGAGCAGAGTCCAACAAATACCCCAAGAATTGTTTTCTGTGAAAAGAGATGAGAAAAAAAACTTCTGAAAGTTTATTTGAAAATCCATATGGAGTAGAAATTCCTAAACAGGTGCTAAAGACTTTTGACAGCTGAAAATAAAAAGAGAGTCTGAAAGAAAACATAAACATCTAAACATGGAAAAATGTGAATGTCAAAGTCTGTAGAAAGCAATGGCAGAAGCTAGTAATTTTTTTAATAACCTTGGTGCCACAGGCAGTCCAAAGGGTAAAATGGAGAACTGATAACATAAGCCAGATACAGTAAAAATTAAGAAACAACTGGAATGCTCTGCAATGGGGGTGTAATGATAGGCATCCTTTCAATACAGCTTTACCATAAAAGCTAGAGCAGGAATCAAAGGTACAAGAGACTGAAAAGAGAACTTGTTAAACTTCAGACTCTTAACTAAAAGGTTTAGAAAACAAAGATTCAGTATGGGCCTCCAGGAACCTTCTGTTTTGTGAACTAGAAAAATTCCTGAATAAAAACCTTTGCCTAGAAAATTGGGAGAAAGATTCTACGACTCCCTGAGACATTATAGGTTGCAGGATGGGAGGAAATAGAAAAGTCTGGTTCTCTGGACAAAAGGGAATTCCTTGGAAATGGGGAGGAATTCCCATTGCTAAACGTACCTGCACTGGGAGGGTTTATGTTTAATGATCAAATAAAACGGTCATTAATGGCTGTTCATCATACAAAGATCAGGGAAAGTTCTCTTTATCAAAAGGCCAAATTATTAATTACATTGAACAGTCATAGTTGGCCAACCTAAGGGGAACAGAATGTAGTACCTACTTATTGGTAACCTAGGGATAAGGTAACCTGCTCTTTCCCCACTGTAGTGCGATCTTGGAATTGGTATATAGAATTAGCTTGGAGTGTGGGGGGCACAGAGGGATAGATTCCTGTTCCAGAGACTTCCCATACTCTGGAAAAAACTACCTATCTATATCAAACAAAGCTCCTCATTAGCACTCTTCAAGAAAAATCTTGATGATTGGATGGGAGATAGGAAATTCTCCCTGGGGATCACTTCTGTGGCTCTGCTCGACAGGGACACAGGAAAAGCCAGGCTACCTTTTTGGCTAGACTTACATAGGCCCTAGGGCCAATAGCCTAGTACCTACCTATGAACAAGAGGAGGATTTGGTTAACACCAGTCCCTACTTTTGTGGGGGACTGCGCCTCCCACACCCCCAGCTAATTACATATACCACCTCCAAGATTGCACTACAGTGGGATAAGGACAGTTTTCCTTATCCCCAGGTTACCAATAAATAGGTACATTTCACTTCCTTTACATTGGCCAACTATGATAGTTTGATGTATTTATTTATGATCGCTTGGCCTTTCAATATAGAGAACTTTCGCCAGTCTATGTACGATGAATGGCTGTTTGATGAAAGTTCTGTTCGATTGTTAAACAGAGACTCCCCTCTGGATTACCTCTAGAATCCAGTTGTCTAAGACAATTTAATGCAATAATTGGAGGTGAAGTCCACAGACATGCATGGAGAGGGGGAAGAGCCTGAATAGACAGATAATCATGCTGACTGAGAGGAAAGTGCTTGATTATAAGAGGTTGCCCCTTTCGTTTTACAGCCCCCTTTCCATTGCTTTTAAAAATCATCTTTGCTGGCTCCTTGATTAAATTGCTTATTGGAGAAGGGAACAGAGAAGGGGAGATTACTATTTGTTTTGAAAAAGGAAGACTGAAAAATCTGAGAGACTCCTTGAATCAGTTCTCCCCTTTCATCACACATTTTAAGCACCTCAGCTGCAGAAGGGTGGAACAGAAGCTGTTTATCCAACATTGTTGCCTCACAACAAGAGGTTCTCTGATTCAATTCTTGGCTGGGGTGCCTTCTGTGCCGAATCTGCAAGTCCTCCCTGCATTCATGTGGGTTTCCTCCAGATACTCCGGTTTCCTCCCACATTCCAAAGATATGTGTCTGCATTCCTCCCCGGGCATCCACTGAAAATAGGTTCTGTCCTACTCGGATTTTCCCAGTCAACAAATGTTAAATAAACTCCCTTAGAAATGCAATGATAGCTTGAACACACTCAGGTTCCCATCTAAACACAATTATTTTCACAGAAAAACACAAGCTTTCTTCATAAAATAAAATTTAGTGGAAGGTTTTCCCCAATGGGGACTTATCTACACAGCTCTTGAAAATTCCTAGGCAATCATCAGCTTTTTTGGGGGCCAACTGAAGGAATGCTCTCTTCAGCTACACAAAGCTCTGAAGGTTTTTGCTCTCCTACTGTCTTTCTTTATGGTGCTGTGCTTGAACGCCTGGCAACTGGAGCATGAGGAACACAATCATATCTTATTGGAAGCTGTCCGGTTGCAGTGGGGAAAGACGCATATAGTTTAGGCCAGTGTCTGGACTGTAAACAGTAATTAATATAGATTTTTTTATATGTTACACGAGTCTATAATCAAACTATATTAAAAGGTCAGGCTGAAATTCATAAAATGAATACTCTTTCATTTAGCATGTGACTGGCAAGTAATTTTACTAAAGGAAAAGTATTTCTATGAGCACACTATTTTTTCTTAAGTAATAAAAATTCTATAATGCCATCAACTTGTAAACTCTCTATTGCTGTCTAGATTTTTAAAAAATGTGTGTAGGAGGTTAATCGGCTATCTGGTAGCTCTTGCATGTATGTGAGTATGTGTTTTGATATTAGCTGCACTTGTGCAGCCTTATGTCTTAACTTTGTAGACGGATATCTCCTATAATGGACAAGCCTTGAATGAATCAGTTCTTATAAGCACAACACAGGTGAATTTAATCCCAGAGAAAAAAACATGCATTACATCAAACAGTTGAAACCAAAATATTTTGTCAAGAATTATATGATTTTTAAAACATTATGTATTTAGCCTCTTGGCTGTGCACTCCAAAATGTAAAAGTTTTACCAAAAAGCTGAGAACACTAGGTCTCTGAACTCCCAAACACAAGATGAAAAGGATACAGTGCAGTAATCCCCCAGTATGCCACACAAACCAGCAGGAGTACAAAGGTCACCAAAGGGTACAGAAGTGAGCTCATGATGTATCCAACAGCCCTACAAGAAGAAAGAGCATGAATAAAACATTCAGATATTCTAGTTATTAAGAAGACTGGTAAAAGTGACATACAAAATAGAATAAGTACATAAACCAAAGGTAAAATTCTTCTCAAGACCAGAGACCAAACCGGTTCACAAGATATTTGCCAGAAATGTAGCCTTTTGATACAGGTGACCATGGAAAAAAATCAGTTTACATCTCATCTCTTTGCAGCAGTGTACACTATCTTTGTTTCACCTCTCTTCATCATGATTTTGCAGTATTTTTGTTTACAGAATTAGCATTTTCTGAAGCACATCATAACCTGACAAAAAAGGCCATAGATCCTTATAACTTTTTAGGCCCTTGAAATGAACATTGCACTGGCAATATTTCAATGTAAACCGCTATTAATTTGCCATCTTTGCTTTAATTCCCATTAATTACTTATGTTTTCTTTTATTTTATTTGTGAACCATGTTGGGTCACTAATCCTTCTGGATCACTTTCAGGTTCTGCCTGGCATTACAAAGAAATAGAAAATAATTTGCAGTAATACTAGTAATACAATGTTTGGCAATACAGAGTAGTAGAAGATTATATACACTACTTAAAGAAATTAGATTCACATTCTTAAGATAATATACTATAACAAATATATGTACGGGAATACCTTGTGAAAATCATGCATTGCATTATTATTTTATATTGCAACAATTACTAGCTGTGTTTCATTTATTTGTTAATTCAGGCCCCTGGGATATGGCTGAAAATGGTTCACTGTTAATTCAGCCAAAACTACTTACCAGATAAATTAATAAGTAAATAAAAAGGTTTCCTAACCTGACATTGAAGCATAGCACTTAATGTACAGAGAATGCAAAATGTCCATAATGGCGACTCTGTACAATAGTAAAACTTAAACCAAAAAGAACAACTTTAAATGTATAAAGTTCACAGTGCAGCATGAGTGGCATTATAGTGAGGTAAGAAATTGCAAGTCAGTTTTGCTGGCAGCTTGCTGGAACAGTGGTTCTGAACACTGCAAGTAATATTATGGGTCCAAATCTATGTGTTGGAACCCTTTTCACTTGAAGTGCAGTCTGTTCCACTTTGATATTATGACTGCACATTATTATTCACATTAATTTATTATTCACAGAATTTATTTATTAGCATTTCTGTATGCATTTAAATACTTACATATTTAGTACACATTGCCACACAGGTACTTCTATATGCATTCACACACTACTTGTTACTACACAAGAAAAAGGTTGTATGTATATATTTAGTACATGTTAGCACCATACAAAACGAATGTCCTAATGCAAGATCAGTCAAGCAAGTTAAGTTCCTAGTGCAAGCTCCACGCTGTCAGTGAAAACTAATGCACTTAAGTTTTTCTTGAGTTACTGATTTGAATTACTGTAGATAGATATGAACTTCTGCATTCTCTGTGTGATAAACAAATCAAAGTACTCTGCTATGATCTAAAGCTAAGAAAACAAATAAAAAAATCTAGAAATTCTATTTCAGTTTAATCCTCAGACCAGAGACCTCAGTAATGTTGCTTTCCTTAAAAATTTGCAGAATGACATTCCCGTTTTGTGAAATACAGAATTTTAAATCAACAGCAAAAGAAACATTCAGTTTTCTTTTCCACCAGAGTTGGGCATGTATAAATGATTGCAAAATATTCTAGATTTTTCATTACAGCTTTTCAAAAAGCAACCCATACTCACGCCTATTCATGTCTTTACTGAAGTCCTTTTATCCAAGTTTTTATTGTTTGAATAAATACCTTAGGAATTCCATGACATGAAGAGAGAGTGGCAGATTAAGAGCACCTTGGACCCCAGGGTGTTCAAATCATGACCCCTCAGCACACACACACACACACACACACACACACACACACACACACACACACACACACACACACACACACACACACACACATTTTTAGGACCATGCATAAATGCATGTGTTCTTTCATTCATCTTCCTGATTGTTTTAAATTGTATTTCTTCTTTTATACAGCAACGTTTGTTAGTGTGTTTTATATTTGCCGTTTTGAACATGTTTTCTAGTAAACAGAGAAGCAAAATGTATGAACCCATTACAAAAGTACCCATTTCAACCATAAAAGGTCACTCAAACTTCTGTCATTATAATCCATCAATATCTGTGCTCAAAAATTGTGATCACTTTATCGACTGTGTACATATCATACGTCTGAGTGTGGTAAAAATGGCCAAAGTAAAGTATTCCATATTACTTTATATAAAAGCACACTAGTGCTACAAAAACAGACTAATGACTTAACATTATACATTCAGTAGGGTTGGTCATTTTTATCCACAGATATCCCCCAAACCCAACAATTATAGCTACATTGTTGACTGTGTCATCTTCAGATGTCTGAGTCAAACAATTAATAATAATCATCAAAGTCACACATTTCAAATTGTTTCACACAAACAGGCCATAGCAGAAGTATTCAAACTTAATTCACACGCATGCACACTAGTCCTGCAAAGCCAGATTAATGACTTTTAAAATGACTAGATGATAAATGTATAAGGTGATTTCATCCACAAAAAGCCCCCACCCAAACCAGCAGTTTTAGCCACTTTGTTGACTGTGAACATCCCTTACTGTTAAGGAGAAATAAATTGTACATACTTTATTGGTAACACTGGATGAACTTCTTGAAACTGTATAAACATCACAGTAGAAGAGTATTTATGAGAGCATATGAAATATTAATCACCTGATAACATGCTTAGTCAATATGCACAATCTTTGCAGATGTAAAAGTCATCTGAATAATTCCACAATAAATAGAGCAGTTACTAATGCAGAGGTTGCTACTGTCAAACAGTTTTGCATTTCATTGTGCCATCTGCAAATGCAGTGCCTGCCACCTCTGAAGAATAATTTGCATATTTTGCACTAAAAAGAATGGTCTGCTGGTGATATGGCACATTTCCTGAATTAGATCAACTATATGATACAGAATGGCTGGCAAATACCACCAACCAGTTCATAATTATTAGACATGCAATCCAGGAGACAGCCCAAATTTCCAATTGCTCCAAAGCACTCCGTGATTAAGGGACTTGCTCAATGTCATGCAGTAGATAAATGAAGATGAAAAGATTGAAACCCTACACCTCTGCAACAGGAAGCAGCTGATTAACAAGTTGGAGCTTTTATTCTCTGTACTAACTGCCACAGTAACAGTTTTTAACTAACTGCAAATTTCTTTACACTCCTATCTTGTAGAGAAGAAAGAATCACAGTAACATGCAGCAATACCAGATGCTGAAGATCAGACAGTTCTGATCATGGCCAAAATAAGGCAGATGATATAACCTAACAAACTCAAAACCCTTTGCAGTTGCTTGAGACTGTAAAGAAGGTACAGCAAAAATATACTACAAAATATAATGCATTTAAACCACTAAAATCCAATATAATTAGACTATATTACACATTCCAGACCTATTTTTGAATTAATCCATTATTTAGTGCAATTAATAATGCAAAACAATTACACTTAAAGACAATATAAATGCTGTAACAGCTTTTGTTCAAAAATCTACAAGCCATACAAAATACAAACATATAACTGCATACAACATACTATTTTTTGAGTAAGAGAACTTATATGCTTGCAGGACATCTACATCTCATTTTTGACCTTCTTATGTCTCCTCTGTCACCAAGACTAGCTATCCTCTCTGACATCACCCAATACTGGTCTAACCTACTTGAATGGCTAATAATGCTGATTTGTTGCAGGATATACCTCCAGAGTCAACACATCTGAATTGTGGAGAAATGGGGCCCTACACAGGGTAATTAATGCAGCCCCACACCAGTGATAATGTTCCATTATTTGTCTTTCTTTCACAAATTACCATAATCATTGTTCTAACCAGTCAGTGTACATTTTTTTCTTCTTTACTTGTACAACTGTTACAGAGACTTGGATTAAATTTAAAACTTTTATAGAAAAAAAAATCACGGACAGCCATTTTCTGAACAAAACCACTCTCATAGGTTCATACTAGGCTATCTGCCCAAGGGCATTTATAAGCCTAGCCCAGAGTTTTTGTGGCTTTCGCCACCCCTTTAGTTTGAAGAAAACTATGCCCATTATTTTGCTGTGCCTCTGTCAAGCAGTGACACTGAGGTAATCCCTGGGGTATATCTGCGATCTCCCATCCATTGGTCAAGATTTCTCTTGAACACGGCCAGCGAGGTGCTCTGCCTCACATGTACCAGGATTTTGTTCCACAGCATAGGGAGTCTCTGGGTGATGAATCTGTCCCTCCAGCACATCCTATTAATAACCGTGTCAAGGTTTAAGTCTCCCGCCCTTGTAGTTCTGAGGGATCTAGATTTTTTGAGGTGAAGCATGTTCATCAAATCTGGGTTTGACATGGCCTTGTATGTCAGGCACAGGTCACCTCTGAGCAAGCGGTAAGCGACTGAATAGAGCTGGAGTTCTTTCAGTCGGGCAGCATAAGACATATTTTGAGACCCTTTATCCTTTTGGTGAGGAACTTTTGGGGCCTTTCCAGCTGCTGCAGGTGTCGGGTCAGATACATTCCGAATGGGGCATTGTACTCAATCATTGGTCTGATGAGTGATGAGTACAGGGGACGATGACCTCCCTTGATCTAGATGTGAATCCCTTCATGATCAGGTGGGCAATGTAGAAGGTCTTCCTAACTACTTTAGCAACGTGAGTGTCAAATGAAAGGTTACTGTCAACCTGGGTCCCCAGATCCCTGATAACTTCTTCTGTGCTCAGTGGATTGCCACCTATATGGTAGCTAGGGGTAACCTTGTTTTTCCCGAAGGGTATGACTATGCATTTCTTGGCGTTTAACTTTAGGCCATGGCTCTGGCACCAGTTATCTGTTTCTATGAGACCCTTCTGAAGGATATCTGTGTCAGATGTGTTTTCGACTATGGCGCCGAGTTTGCAGTCATCTGCAAACTTTGTCAGCCATAACCCTCCTGTGTTTGCTTGTACTTCAGAAAAGTAGATGCCGAACAAGAGTGGGCCCAGGACTGAGCCCTGTGGGACACCACTTGTGACAGGCTTTGAGTCTGACATGGCGCCAGCAACTCTGACCCTGTGGGTTCTGTCACTTAGCCAGTTTGCAACCCATCTTGTGATGTATGGGTTTACATTTAAGCTGATGAGTTTTTCAATGATACCTGAGTGGGGTATTGTGTCAAAAGCCTTTGCCAGGTCGAGGTAGGCTGTATGGACTGCCTTTCCCTCATCAATGGCCTTGGTGACTGTTTCAAAAAAGTCAACCAAGTTTAAAAAGCATGATCTGCCTTTGACAAAGCCAAACTGGGTTGGATCCAAAGTCTGCAAGTTCCCTATGTCTTTATTTATGAGTTCCATTATGATCCTCTCCATGGCTTTGCAGATCAGGCTTGTCAAGCTGATGGGATGGTAATTTCCAGGGTCGGTGGAGGCACCGCCTTTGTGAAGTGGGACCACAGTTGCCGTGCGCCACTCCTTGGGTACGTATCCTGAGGTGAGGATGAGATTAAACAGCTGTCCTAACTGCGGGTTTAATTCCTCATTGAGTTCGTGGACACCATCCGGTCCCATGGATGCTGTGTTTTTCGCCTTAGAGAGAGCAGTTCTCACCTGGGCGTTAGAGATGTTTGGGGGGCTACAATCCTCTGGTATAGATATCTCTCCTTTTGGGGGGGGGGGAGAAGTTTGCACTGAACTTGTCAGCCAGTATATTGGCGATGTCTGTAGGTTCAGTAATTTTCACATCATTTTGAACTAATTCTGAGCATATCTGGGAGTTTCCACCCAGGTTTCTAACATAGCTAAAGAAGGCCTTATGATTGTCTTTTGAGTCCTTAGCGATTTTTCTCTCAAAATTTGCCTTGGATGATTTTATGAGAGCTCTTAGTTTTTTACTTATAATGATCAAAGGTGTCTTACCTTTTAAGGATTTTGCTCTATCTTGTAGTAGCTTCCTCCTTTTGTTGTAGAGATTGTTTATGGCTGGGGTCCACCAGACTGGGCGCTTGCCTTTGGTAAAAAGAGTCTTTGTTTTGTTTAGGATTGCCTGATCCATGCAGTCCTGTAGGTGCTGGCAGAAGGCATTTGTAAGTGATTCAGCGGCTTGAGTAATGTTTACCGCCGGCTCGGGGGCCTTAAAAGAGACCACACTAGTCTTTAGCAGTGTGAAGTCGGCTTTTGAGAAGTTCTTCACTGTGGTCTTTTTTATCTCAGGTGGGGGCGGGATGAGGACCTCCAGTGAGATTAGTTTATGATCTGATCTCACCAGTGAGGGGTATACTTCCGGTGTTGAACATTGTGATCCCATGTTCGTGATGATGAGATCAAGTATGTTTTCACCTCTTGTGGGGATGGTGACTAGTTGTTCCATGGCATTTGAGTTTATGAACTCCAGGAACCTTTGGGCTAGAGTGTTTGGGCTTGAGTAGTGATCCCAGTCTATATTAGGGTAGTTGAAGTCACCTAGTATGATGGTGTTTGGAGATACATTTATCCCCTCCAGTGTTTTCAGGAAAGCTATGTGAGTTTCCTGAGTTTGAGAGGGTGGCCTGTAGCATGCTACAAATTGCAGAGCAGTCTTGCCTGTGTTTAATTGCACCTGGATGGTCTCCGATGCATCGTGTGTTGCCACCAACCTTAAGGTGTGGGTGTCCTTGATGAATATGGACACCCCCCCTCCTTTCTTGGTTTTGTCCGGATTTTGGGGCCGGAACGCATGATATGAGGTAAAACCTGATAGTGCTGGGGTGCTCTCAGGAGCCTTGAACCAGGTTTCAGTCACAGCAGAGACATCGATGTTCTCCATACTGAGAAGGGCCTCGAGTGCGTGCATCTTGAGGTTGAGACTTCTGGCGTTGAGCAGCATTACCCTTAGTTTTTTTCCTTTTTTGTGTTCTAGGGTGGTAGGTTTAGAATTTGAGCCTTGCCTAAAAAAGGCACTATGGGGGTGTGGCAAGAGCCTTTGCCAATATCCGGAAGCCCAGGGGTGACAGGTGCAAGCCGTCCCTTGCGAAGCAGCGTGGCTTGTCCAGCATGTCATCCCAGGCAGACAGACATTGGATCCCCTTTGAATGACACCAGAGTTTAAGCCAATTATTAAAGCTGATCATCTTATCTCTGTATTGTGGCATCATTCTTGGTGAAGGTAGGATACTGCTCAAGGTCAGGGTCATACCTGCCTGGGCTACATAATCAGAGAGCTCCTCAATGTCTCTTTTCATGTAGTCCAAGGAGGTACGTCTCAGGTCGTTTACACCAGCGTGGACAATGACTGAGTCGTACTTGTACCTGCTGTTGAGAGACCTGAGTGCTTGCGTTATGTGGCGGATTCTAGCGCCTGACAGGCAGCTTACTGTGACCTTCTCCTTACTCAATCTGGTGAGTGGGACATCAGTGTGTCTGACTATGGAGTCACCAATGACGAGTGTGTCTGGCATTGTGTTTGGCCTTAAGGGCTGTGACTGTTTGGCACACTGACTGTGTGGTCTATGTGTTGCTTGTGTTGTGTCCTGAGGTGGTAGTTGTTTGGGTGTCTGCTTTGGTGGCCTCTGCTGTTTTGGTAGATTTTTGATCAGAGCCTCCGAGTATGTCTTTGTGTGTTTATGTGTATGATTTGAAGTCGTGATAGTACTATGTGAGACTGGGTATGTGGTGTGTGTGGTTACCTTCTCCTCCTGTCTGGTCTTGCCAGTCCTATGTTGAGAGAGCTCAGCCTCCAGTTTGGCTGTATAGTTGCATCTCTCGCATGTATTTGTGTTTTGTGGGAGAAGGAGAGGGTTGTCCGTGTACATGAGGCAATTGTAACATTGCCTCAATATTCCCAGGTTCACCAGCTGAGCAGGAGAGGACACTAGCAATTGATCCCTCGACATGCTAGAAGGGTTAGACAAAAAACTTTAAAAAAGACTCCGGGGGATGTGGGTGATCGAGAAAGGGGTTTTAGGCTGGTGGGGTACTATCTATAATAAAAGTGCTATATCAAGATGAAAAGTACTGTAGGAGCAAGTGCTAGGCTTTACAGATAGAGAATAGTCTACTTGGAAATCAAGTAGAGATGAACTTTTTAGTTATAGGATACGCTGGTTAGATCAGTAGTACAGTTCAAGGAAGGTTGTTTTAAGGGAAAATTTGAAGAGTGGACTTTAGGTAGCCCGAATAGTTTAACCTTGATTAACCGCCGCTGCTCTTGTGAGCTCCTGTAGTAACTCCGCGCTAACGCGCGCTTTATAGCAGGGGGCTGGAAAAAACAGGAAATGACCGAAAATGGCCAATGAATTACTAGTTGCTGTCTCTAACCACTCCTCTGAGGACAAACAGGCAGCTCAGTACTCCCCACTCTCACTGGTGAGTAAAGAAACTTCCCTCTGGCCACACAAGAAAATGGAGGAACACAGGAACCAAATACAAAGCCCAGGGATCAGCAAATCTGATCTCTGGAACAACTAGCTAGGAAAGTTAGGAAAGCAGAAGTATTTTTTTTTTTTTTTTTAGTTTTTTTGAACAAACAGAAAATACAGTAAATGCTTTGTTATTCGACTGAATTGCTATCAAAGGCTAGTACACTTGAGTGTATTAGCCTGTTTGTTAACTTTTAAGCAAAACTTTAGCCAAGAAGTGCAATCAACAATATAAGCACAGAAAAACAGGAAAAACAGGTAATATAACAGCAAAATAAGCACAAACAGTGGTCGAAAAGCACAATAGATCGAAAACAGCAATAAAAAATGCTAAAAAATACTTATAATCAAGAAAGTCGCTTTTTCTGCTCTCTGCTGCCTTAGGAACTCTGCAGGGGACCACGAGGAGCTATGCCAAGTTCTCTAATGCCAGAAAAGCCCGCCAACGCGCGCTTTATAGCAGGGGGCTGGAAAAAACAGGAAATGACCCAAAATGGCCAATTAATTACTAGTTGCTGTCTCTAACCACTCCTCTGAGGACAAACAGGCAGCTCAGTACTCCCCACTCTCACTGGTGAGTAAAGAAACTTCCCTCTGGCCACACAAGAAAATGGAGGAACACAGGAACCAAATACAAAGCCCAGGGATCAGCAGATCTGATTTCTGGAACAACTAGCTAGGAAAGTTAGGAAAGCAGAAGTATTTTTTTGTTTTTTTTTTAGTTTTTTTGAACAAACAACAGAAAATACAGTAAATGCTTTGTTATTCGACTAAATTGCTATCAAAGGCTAGTACACTTGAGTGTATTAGCCTGTTTGTTAACTTTTAATCTAAACTTTAGCCAAGAAGTGCAATCAACAATTTAAGCACAGAAAAACAGGAAAAATAGGTAATATAACAGCAAAATAAGCACAAACAGTGGTCGAAAAGCACAATAGATCGAAAACAGCAATAAAAAATGCTAAAAACTACTTATAATCAAGAAAGTCGCTTTTTCTGCTCTCTGCTGCCTTAGGAACTCTGCAGGGGACCACGAGGAGCTATGCCAAGTTCTCTAATGCCAGAAAAGCCCGTCAACGCGCGCTTTATAGCAGGGGGCTGGAAAAAACAGGAAATGACCCAAAATGGCCAATGAATTACTAGTTGCTGTCTCTAACCACTCCTCTGAGGACAAACAGGCAGCTCAGTACTCCCCACTCTCACTGGTGAGTAAAGAAACTTCCCTCTGGCCACACAAGAAAATGGAGGAACACAGGAACCAAATACAAAGCCCAGGGATCAGCAAATCTGATCTCTGGAACAACTAGCTAGGAAAGTTAGGAAAGCAGAAGTATTTTTTTGGGGTTTTTTTAGTTTTTTTGAACAAAACAGAAAATACAGTAAATGCTTTGTTATTCGAATAAATTGCTATCAAAGGCTAGTACACTTGAGTGTATTAGCCTGTTTGTTAACTTTTAAGCAAAACTTTAGCCAAGAAGTGCAATCAACAATTTAAGCACAGAAAAACAGGAAAAACAGGTAATATAACAGCAAAATAAGCACAAACAGTGGTCGAAAAGCACAATAGATCGAAAACAGCAATAAAAAATGCTAAAAAATACTTATAATCAAGAAAGTCGCTTTTTCTGCTCTCTGCTGCCTTAGGAACTCTGCAGGGGACCACGAGGAGCTATGCCAAGTTAAGCAGACTTGGATGAGAAACAGTAAACTTCTTTTCCCTTGAAACTCACACTTAGTGAAATTGCATCTGGTAAATCTAAGCTGTAACAGCTATGCTATGATTCATACTCCAATAGCATTTAGCAAAGTACTATACTTAACGGCTATGTGAAGAGTGCAGAAAATGAAAAGACAAACGTGAAACATATTTACTATCAATCAACTGGACACGTGTCCCTTTTCAAGAGCATCCCAGGTGTACCATCTGTTGATGTAACTTGGTCAGAATCACACAGAAGACAAATGAATGCTGAGGGAATCAGATTCTGTAATAAAGGCAGCGGCTCTTTAATGGCTCATAACCTCACTCTTCTCTAAGTACAAGACAAACTGTTGTAGCCCAAAAGTAACATTTCATATATGTGTGCATGCTAAAAACTAGCCAAATTAAAATGCAGTTATAATTAAAAATGTTAGCATTAGATTCACAGACCACAAAAACAATGACACTCAAGACTGATATTGACTGATTATAATCCTTAGTGAGTTAGCAATAAAAACAAAAGCAAATGGAAGTTTGGCAGGTGGTGTGAAGGATTAAGGTTTCTGACTGCAGTAGGTAAGATAAAGGGTTTGATTCTGAGCAAGTCTAACTAGACAGCACCCTCTAAACTGGGCACTTTACTTGCACACAGACAGAAAGCTCTGTTTGACTTGAACCACTCTTCAATTCTACTCCAGCAGACAGCTTGTGAATCACATTTCATGTGTTCAAGGATTGTCATGCAGCAGCTTCAAAATCTTTCTCAAACTCTTATGTTCATGACCTCCTGCCATGAAAAAAAAATTATATATCAGGGCAGGTTTGGCTGTAAAGTTTAAAATGACAACCATTCTGAGTGTTCTTTATTGGCATTAACAGCTGGTACCACAGTCCCAGGCAGTC
Source organism: Protopterus annectens (assembly GCF_019279795.1). Lineage (NCBI taxonomy): Eukaryota > Metazoa > Chordata > Ceratodontiformes > Protopteridae > Protopterus > Protopterus annectens. The sequence goes on from NC_056743.1 coordinate 637,443,875, forward strand.
CATTCTCTATGGCAAAGCAGTAAAAGTTGTAATAGAACTGGATCATTTTCCTTTCTGATGTTTATATAAATGCAACAAATTTACCAGTTATGATTTATATAGCAACATGAATGACTCTGACAAGAACTCATTCCTTAACAGGTGACTTCACTCTGCCCTGATATCAGATCCAACAATGTGCTATCATGCAGTATGTGTAGCTTGCTTTAGCCTACAGAACTTGCAAATCTCAATCAGTTAATAGAAGTGTGGCTTCCTACTCTGTGCAGCCTGCTGCCATGAAAAAATATGAATTAAACAGAGTATAAAAAGTTGTCTGCTTTGGGTACAGTATTAAAACAACCATACATGACTTGTTTTAGCTTCCACATGAGAGTGAAAAGCCATAATCATTAAGTTGTATAGCACATGCAACATGGGTTTGTGCTCAGTCATGAGTGACATACATCTGAATACAAAAAAGACAAAATGTCCCAATTAGAACAATCACTAACATAATTGTTCTCTTTATAATCCCACACAAAATAGTGGCCAGTCCCTTACCTGCTTGCCTCTTTGATGAGTGCAATAGCAATGAGAATCCTTGTCCGCAGGAAGATGAGCACCAACAGGATAATAACTTCCACTATGATCAGAATGATAACTTGAGGGAAATAAAACAAACTACATTAATTAAAAGTAAGTGAAGCAGCTGTTAACTTTATCAAGCCAAGGCATCCAAAAATTTAAGCCAGAGAAGTACCCCATAAACCTGCTGATACAGCACTAATGTGTTTTGTGGTCACTTTGCAGATATTCACTGCTCCCACACCATGACAATTAAAATAATATGATGTTAAATGTGTTGCACTGAAAAATATGAGTGCACTGAAAAATATGAGTGCACTTTCTAGAAATTATATACCATTTCAATGAATAAGTAGTAAATTCCTGTCCAAGTTTGCTACCTTTTTATGCCTGAAGAACTGCCGAAATGATTTGGCCATATAAATTACTCCTAAGATAAGAGGAATACTTAATTATTTTTATATATATTCACAGCTTGGAAGGCTCTAATATATACAGCAAATGAAAGGTATACGTAGTGTATGCATTCATATACACTAAGGAAAACAGATGTTTCCTCACATTTCTGGCTAGTAAAGCATTCTTTCAGCCCTAAAAGGCACCCAGTTACACACAGACATAAACATGCCATCTGTTCATTAACAATGAAATCCTGTGTGTCAATCTCAGAAAAAGAAACACCAGTAGTCCTCTTGTTTACATTGAGTTCTACATCAGACAGAGTTTAGGCCACTTACAGATGGCTAACCAGGTCTCCTTGACTTGAACATATGCAGAAAAGTTTGTGGTGAAACCGATGTTGTTGATTGTTGCACCCTTCTTGTTGTAGTTATCATACTCCCAGTAGCAGTGCCAAATACCTTAAATCACAACAGAAAAAAGGTCAGTGATTTAAAAGTTACTAAAATCCTGAGTACTGACACTACACTCCCTACTGAAGTGGTAGACACTACTACAAACTTTAAGAATCTGCATTTACGTATTTGCTGCCAATTTACATTAAAAGTTAGCATCCAGCTCTCTCACAAGAAAGGAGAAAAGTGGCATCCCTCTCAAAAGAGAGTCACCTGTATTGTTACATACCAAGCTAAGGCAGCTTTGGAGATGGCAATGAAATTAAAAGTTTAAGTTCAAATTTATTTAGTGCTTAAAAACAATTTAGTGATCAACACATTAAAACCATACTGAAAAACAAAATATAAGCCGAAAACAATTCAGTTACATCAAAAAAAGGATCAAAGAGCAGTTTGCTAATGTGAACTAAGCAATTAAAAAATAAATGCAGAAATTAGTGATGAAAACATAAATAAGCAAGCTTAAAGAAAGTAAACACTTAAGCATAACCTAAACAAGATAAAAGTCAACATGAAGGAATAAACAGTTCATTTAGGCTGCAGACTAAGGACAGTTTAACAGCCATTTAAGCAGTGTAAAGAGCTTTAAAGGGACATCAACAAGATTAAAGTCGCATTATACAATGCTAATTCAAAAACATTTTTAGAGAACTTTTGAAATTTACTAGGGAGGCAGGATGTTCTTTTAGACAGAAAGGAAACACTTAAGGCACACAACTGTCAGATGTAGATCAGAAATCCATCACTGGAAAGATTGCTGGAAATGGAGTGGTCAGCAACAGACAAACAGATCAGGTTGACCTGAACAATGCAGAGGTAAAACTAAGAAAATAATGAGCCAATGCCTAACAGGTAGCAAGTACAACTCACCCAAAGCCAGCATAATGTAATCATGAGATACTTCAGCAAGCAGAGAAGCAACATAGTTTTTTCAGCATTTGCAGAGGTTGACTTAATAGTCTGGATGACCCATATATGCAGCACTACAATAGTGCAGGCAAAACAAAACCAAAGCATGCACAATTACTGAGTAGTCTGTGAGACGAATGTGATGACTGAAGAGAGTATAGTGTCCCTAATATAGAATAAGGATGATTTGATAACTTTTTGAGAGCTGATCTATCAAAGACTATATATCAATACTACACCAAAATTATGCACCTTTACCAGATTTCACTGTGGTGGTGGTGCTGCGGTAGCGTTGTCACCTCACAGTTAAGACGTTGTCCTGTTTGATTCTCAGCTAGAGCATCTTCTGTGTGGAGACATGCGTGAGTGGGCGTACCTTCGTTGAAGGTTGTGCGTCAGGGCCGGCAACTCGGCATGTAAAAATCTACTGTCAATTGTTAGCGGACCAGAGTTCTGCTGTGGCGACCCCTAACCGGGAAAAGCCGAAAGACACAACAACCAGATTTCAGCTTATACTCAGTATAGAGACAGTATAATAATTCTTCAAAACGGCATGTATAGGCAAGTTTTTTGACATGTTAAGCTTCAGCTGATTAAAAGCATCCAGCTGTGGATGCATTCCATATCAAAACTGGTATATATAAAAAAAAAAAAAAAAAAAAAAACCAGAAGTACAGAAGTAAAGGATGAGCACAAAAAAAATCAGCTATACAAGGCAGTATAGAGAAATGTGACTGTCACTGGGCTGCAGAAGAAGTGAAAGAGGTATGAAGAAACAGGACAGTAAGCTGATACATAGAATAAGTTATCTGTGTCAATATCTGCAAGCAAAAAGGAAAGTGTGATATTAAGTCAGACAGCAATTGGAATAGATGGACAAAAGTAGAAGCAAATAAAGAGGAGTTCAAGTGGAGCTCCGGTTGCAAACTGAAGGGATTAATATACTAGCCACCTACCCAGCTGACAGTTACAATAATTAAATAAATAGAGAGCAAGATAAACAAACAGGTACTGAAATGGAGAATATACCTGCCAACTAATATTGCTACTGAGTAACCTCCCCACTATAAATTGCTGCTGCAAAATTCCCCCGGTCTCATCTCATCTGCTTGACTGCTAGGACCTAGAAGATAAAACTGAAAGGTTCCCCTCCTTAGACTGGGCATTAATCCCTATGTCACCCAATGGGTTGCTAAATGGCTTACTGATAGAACCCACACTGTAAAAGTAGCCGACTCCAAATCCAGCTCCAGACAAGTGACAAGTGGAGTACCTCAGGGTTCAGTCCTGGGGCCGCTCTTGTTTGGCATCTACTTCTCTGAAGTACAGGTCAACACTAAGGGACTCTGGCTAACAAAGTTTGCAGATGACTGCAAACTGGGAGCCATTATTGAATCCCCAAGTGATGTGGATACTCTACAAAAGGGCCTTACAGAAACAGATGCTTGGTACCAGAGCCATGGGCTCAAGCTCAATGCCAAGAAATTTACTGTTATCCCCTTTGGGAAAAAAACATGTATCCATGAATTACCATATAGGTGGCAGTACACTAAACACAGAAAGTGTGATAAGAGACTTAGGGACACAGGTGGACAGTGGTCTCACCTTCGATAACCACATCGCCACAACAGTCAGGAAATCCTTCTATGTGGCACACCTCATCACGAAGGGCTTTTCATCCAGAAAAAAAGAGGTCATTGTCCCACTGTACTCATCCTTCATTAGACCCATTATAGAATACAATGCCCCATTTGGTATGTACCTCTCAAGACATTTGCAACAACTGGAAAGGCCTCAGAAATACCTCACTAAAAGAATCACAGGCCTAAAGCAGATGCCCTACGCTGACCGCCTTAAAAAAACTCCAGCTATACTCTGTCGCATATCGTCTACTCAGAGGCGATCTCTGCTTAACATACAAGGCCATGTCAAACCCAGAGCTGTTGGACATGCTACACTTAAAGAAATCCCAATCCCTCAGAGCTACACGCTCCAGGGATCTAAACCTTGTCATCACAATAAACAAAACATGCTGGAGGGATAGGTTCCTGACCCAGAGACTCCCCAGACTCTGGAATAGATTGCCCATACATGTCAAGCAGAGTGCCTCTTTGGACCTCTTCAAGAGGAACCTTGACGATTGGAGGGGAGAAAGGAAATTCACCCCAGGGATCACATCAGTAGCCCTGCTAGACAGGGGTCCAGGAAAGTAAATAATGTGGGAAGAAATAGCCAGGGAATTGTTATGGCTAGGCTTGTATAGGCCCTAGGGCTGATAGCCTAGTACCAACCTATGAACTTGACCTGCATCAAATTATCCTCAGCAAATCCTAAAGTATTCTACTGAAATAACATCCAACGTCACAAATACAACCACACTCCATGGAGCTTCAACTGTGAAGTCCATACTGCAAGCCAACACACTACCCAATTTTCTATCACTGGAAACTCTGTTGTGAGACATAAGGATACCCCAGGCAGAACAGTTGCTTATCAGGGACGAGGATCCACAGAGTCACTCATGCATTATGGTCACTGAATCACAAGTGCCAGTATGACTCATAGTCCATGTGGGTGTTAATGACCGGAGATGTACCTCCCTGGACTACAAGGAGAGAGATATTGTGGAACTGTTACAGCATGTGTCCTGGGATTGTATTAACCTAGCATTGAGCAGTATTCCACCTTCCCCAAGGATGATGCCACTATATGAACAAAAAGTTGATAGATTTTTATAACTTGCTTAGCTTCTGGTGTCATTCAAAAGGGGTGCAATATTTGTAAGCATGGAAGGATATGATCAACAGACCACTTTGCGTTGCCAAAGATGGTCTGCACCTTTCCTCACTAGGCTTTTGAATGGTTGCTAAAATATTGTCCTCCCCCACAGTACCTTTTTTGGCAATGCCAAACTGACAAACCTTCCAGTTTAGCAAAATCAACCCAATGAAAAAGGTGTTACTGCTCAAGGCTAAGACCCTAAACAAGAAACTCCACTCTATGCAAACTTTCATTGCCTTGGAGAATGCAGACATCTGTGCAGTTATTGAGACATGGTTTTAAGCTGCAGACGATACCCTAGCAGTGCAGGGATGCACTTTCCACACATTTAGACTAGCTGCTACACAGGGAGGGACTAAAGATGGCGGTATCTCAGTCTACATTAAAAAAAAAAACATACCTCGAGATTGGTGAAACAGGATGATGTACTTGAGTTTTTCCTTGTCCAACTTACTATAGGTAGAGTCCCATATCATATCCTTGCAAGCTATAGATCACTCTCTATGATCCATTAAACCTATAGCTCATACTTGACCTGCTGAAGACACTTACCATTCCACCCAGTACCATATTCACGGGGGACCTTACCCCTGTATAAACTGGAATCCTAACATGACCCCCTAATGTGCAGGCCCAGAGATTCCTGGACTTTGTTAACACAAACACCCTAGACCAGTTAGTCCATTTGCCCATTGTAGGTTCAAATATACTGGAACTAGTACTCACAAATATGGGAAAATGCTGCAACCCTTACCTCTAGCGTAATCTCCTCTCTGGCAAGGTCAGAACATAAAGTTGTCTGCTTTGAAATAAAAATCAATATTATGTTCCCAGTAAACCCTGCAACAGTTAGGGACTACGCTAAGACAAACTACCTATTACTAAGCTATTGCCTGACCGAATTTCAAGCCCCTCCAAACCAGGGGAACACAACTGCCTATACAGAATTGTACATAGAAACCTTGTGCAATAATTTTAATAGATGCTAGGAAACAGCTGTGCTCATCAGAAACAAGCCACAAAGAACAAACTCAAAAATCAAACCACCTAGTGAAATCCAAACAAACAAACTGAACAACCAAGAGGGAAAATTAAGCCTACCAATGCCATTTTGAGGTAAAGATGGCCCCCAGCCCAAGGACAACCACAAAGTTTTATTTAGCCATGTCCAACACCACAAAAGCAGTACATAATAGCGCACATAACTGATTGTTAATGGAGCCACTTACACAGAGCCAGAAGATATAGCAAGTCTGCTGGCCTACAAATTCAGCTCTAATTTTACCCCCTCACAGCTGCCCCACCAAGTAATGCCATCAAACATACATACAAACCCCCACCAATGATCACTAGGGAACACGTCCTAAATGCACTCTCCAAGGCTACCACCACCACATCAATGGCCACTGATAACATCCCAGGATGCCTCCTAAATAGCCTGAAGCATAACCCTTCTGGACCTCTGGAGTCACTATTTAACCACAGCCTCCAGACAAGCTTTGTGCCACATGAATGGAGGACTGCATCAGTCATCCTTCTACAAAAAAGTGGTCTATCCATGGACCCTGGCAGCTACAGAAGCATAAGTCTGACTAGTCACGTATACAAAGCTATGGGAAGAATTATCATGGACATGATCAATAATGACACAGGAAACTTTCAGACACTGGATCCAACCCAGCTTATCTTCATCAAATGCAGATCACGCCTACTCAACCTGGTGGACTTCTTTGAAAAAGTCACCAAGCAATGGAAGAAGGAAAAGGGTGCATACTACCTAACTTCACTAGATAAGTCATTTGATACAATACTTCACTTGGGCATTGTAAACAAACGCATGGAATTAAGCATTAACTTCTGTGTTATATGCTGGATAGCCAGCTGGCTCTCACACAGGATCCAGGAAGTTAGGATAGAGGAGACCACCTTCAAAAAGAGGGCAGTCACTAATTGAGTTCCTCAGGGCTCTTTGCTGCTCCTTTTTTATCTCTTTCTCAGAACACAAAGCCAATGTCAAAAACCTCTGACTCACCAAATTTGCAGATGAGTGCAAACTAGGAACAGTCATAGAATCCTCCCAAGACAATAACATCCTATAGAAAGGACCAACACAGACAAATAACTGTTATCAAAGCCATGGCTTAAAACTCAAAGCCACAAAATGCTTAATAGTACCCTTTGGGAAGGTGTCCACCTTAGGAAACTTCCTAGGAGTGGTCCCAGTGGTCAGAGATTTGGGGACATGTGGACAGTAACCTGGGTTTCATCATGCGTCAAAGATCGAAGGAAATCACTCTATGTTGCTCAACTTATTAGCAAGAGATTGGCATCCAGGTCCAAGGAGGTCATTGTTCCTCTGTATTCAGCTGTTATCAGACCCATCACCGAATACAACTCCCCCTTCATTATGTGTCTGTGCAGGCACATGCATCAATTGGAAAAGCCTCACAAAAATATTATAAGGTGTAAACATGTCCTGTGCAGGATCACCTCAAAGCCCCATCTCTACACTTGGTTTCCTACAGATTGAGAGGTGATCTATGCCCGACTTACAAGGCATCCTAGTTTCCCACTCTGATGGACCTTTTGCACATCCACAAAGCCAACAGCATCAGAACTAGTCAATCTAAGGACTTTGCTTGTGAAATAAATAGTCCAAAAACAAATCACAGGTACCACACTTGAGTCCCAAACAGCAGAATACCCAGAAGACAAAAACAGAAGATGCACACAGTTCAACCGTTCATAGTTTATTAAAAACAGAATGTATAATAAATAGGACTTGCTGGATGGACAGGTGTGTGTTGGAGAATTCCGCGCCTCTGGAACAGGCTTCCCATCCATGTGAAGTAGAGTTCTTCCCTAACCCTATTCAAGTGTAACCTGGACCAGAAATCCACCTCAGGTCTAGCACCCATGTCTCTAATGGACAGAGACAGTCTGTAAATTATACCCCGATTTGCATATACCCCTTAAAATAAAACCTCTAAGACTCAAAAAAACATGCAGGATACTTTTGGGGTAACATGGTTAAGCTTATAAAGGCTCCAGTGGTCCTTAGCCTAGTATACACCTACAAACCTATGCACAAGTAACAAGTTGGCTACCCCTCCTGCCAAACCTTCAGACATACATATGAGATGTGTTGGGTGAACCAAAGGTAAAAATGAAAACAACAGTAACTGTGAAAATATAAGTGTTGCAATAATGGTCACCTTTGACAAAGTAGGCAACATAAAACTGATGGCTAACTGCAAAACAGACATTCTTATCTCCATCACAAGATAGTTCATGGAGTGTATATTTTAGGACATACTGGTGAAACTGTGATATGCGGTCCACACCCCAACCTGGGAGGAAGAGATAAAATCCCAGACTTGGTCCTTACCAATATGAGACAGCTCTGTTCCCCTCTATTGTAACATGCTCCCAGGTCAAATTGGACCACAAGTCAGTCATGCTTACTGTAAGAGTGAAGCCAGGAGAACCCTCCAATACCTCAGTATTCAGAGACTATACAAGGCTAATCTATTAAAATTGAGTGTTGACCTGTCTAAATTCAAAAGCCCCTTCCACCTTGATTATCCCACTGCTTATGCAGAATACTTTATAGACAAGTTCTATGCACATATATATTGTTACATAGCTGCATCAGTCCCCCTCAGAAACAAGTACCATGTAAAATTCAAAAATAAACCCCTTATGGTAAAACCTTGATATAAATAGGATCTATATAATAAAAGAAAAAACTCATTGCATGCAAAAATAAATCTAACTCTTAAGAAGCCAAAAACACTCTCACTGAACTAAACAAGGAACTCCAAATCCTGATGGAATCAAACGAAGGCAGATATCAGGTGACAATAGCCACCCACGTAAAAGGGAATGACAAAGTCTACTTTAACTATGTTAAAAATCTCAAAGCAATACCTGTTAATGCACAGAGATAACAGCAAATGGTATCACTTACTCAGACCCAAAAAACATAGCCAATCTACTAGCAAACAAATTCAGCTCCAA